>NC_052620.1:3461535-3513232 GCF_016545825.1 Eucalyptus grandis
AGGTGAGCAGTGATTGTCTCAATGAAGTGACTTGATAGATAGTATTGTCTGATAGATAGTATTGATTTGGATCGATTGATCAATGATTTGAGTTGATTTGACGTGATTGGTTGAATGATTGAATCATATTGACTTGCAGGAAGGAACTGAGGCAAAAATAAGCCCTTTGTCTTATGCGTGTGTATAGGTAGCCTTTAGGCGTATTTCCTTCCTAGTCGGAGTTTAGGAGGTGAACTTACTGAAACATTATCTCACCCCGTCATGGGCTTAACTTTTCAGATCCCTAGGGTGAAGAACATAGAGCTTGAAGCAGAAGGGTTAGGAGCATGAGTGTCTCAGAAGTTCTTTTTGGAGATAGACCTCCTATACTTAGATCCTAGAGTTGACCTTTGTTTGTAAACCAGATTGTTTATAAAAGCTGAGTTGATTGATTTGAAATTTAGATCCTAGAGTTGGCCTTTGTTAGTAATTCGCTTCCACATGCGTATTAAAATGAATGGGTCAGCGACGCGTCCTGGGACGTCGCAAATTCAATCGACCACCGAGAGGTGGGTACGCGCTCGAGGTTCGGGGCGTGACAATCTCTGTTTAGTAGAAGGCTTACTAG
This sequence comes from Eucalyptus grandis, assembly GCF_016545825.1. Lineage (NCBI taxonomy): Eukaryota > Viridiplantae > Streptophyta > Magnoliopsida > Myrtales > Myrtaceae > Eucalyptus > Eucalyptus grandis. The sequence goes on from NC_052620.1 coordinate 3,462,143, forward strand.
TCAATTAGAGACGAAAATTGCATAACGTTGCCTTTACGATGGCTAAAGATCCACCATCAAGAAAACAACAAAAGACCACGATTACTTTTGAGACGGGCCATGTTTATTGGTCCAACAACCAATAGCCGACCGAAGACCTGGTGCTCTCAATGTAACTTCTTTAAAACATGTCAATTTCCTAAGAAGGCAATCTTGAAATTTTTTCTTCTCTTATGGGTGCTTCCTTCAGTCGATTGCCTTTATACCATGTTGTTGGTAATGATCGTGGTGCCTGTTTTAGTATGGAGTTTCCAACACCACGTAGTAGTAACATTACAAACTAAGCTACGAACTAGGCTCGTCAGAATGTGGGTTTTAGTCTACACTAGAGGCAAGCTTATTGCAGGCATGATGGGCTGTAAAAGAGATGATTTCACTTGTCAGATTAGCTGTTCTCGTTGAAATTAGGAGATTGTTGTGAATGGCGGTTTACTGTAGGATCTGGAAATGCTAATGTATCATATGAAACCTATTTGAAGTTCTAAGTGAAATTAAGCATGAAGAGAGCTTTCTCTTTTACGAGACTAGCATGCCCATGGATGAACCCATACGGCATTAATTTTCGAGAGCTTTGCATAAAGGGTTGCCACACTAGCAGCTCATAATTTCTTCGCAACTGTCAATCCATCTACAATTAATAGTTAGACTTGTGCAAGAGATAGATTTGCCAGGCTCTTTATGATGGTCACTCGATTTGTTATGCTTTTATGTAGCTGAACTGAGGGAGACACGCTTTTAGTTGGGATGCTCGAACTGCGCTGGTTCTTGTTGCTTTTCCTTACAATTGGGAACCTCTATCTCATTCAATAAGCAATTAAGGTTGCAGAAGCGTGCACTTTTGCAGGTTGACGAATTTCCTGCTCTAAGAGTCAAGATGATCTAGGTGCTCATCTACAGAGTTAATATAAACGAGAAAATTACCAAAAAATTCTTAAACTTATTACAATTTTTCCAAAGTAGTCCTAAACGTTCATTTTTTTTTTATGCTCATTCAGTCCTAAAACCTTTTGTAATTATGTCAATTCAATTCATTTAGTTAATTTTGACATGTGGACTCTAGCGTAGACATTGGCTGGCCGGCCGACGTTGACGTGATAATTTCTTAATAGTATTTTCAATTTTTATAATTTTTTATTTAGGAAGAAAAAGAAAAAAAACTAAAAAAATTAATAAAAATTCGAAAAAAAAAATATAAAATAAAATAAAATTTACCGTGTTAGTGGTGGCCAATGTTCACGTTAGTGCCGGCCAACCAAAATTGGCCGTTGAATGGGGAAAAAAAAGTTTAGGACCAATTTGGAAAAATTGCAATAAGTTTAGGATTTTTTTGGTAATTTTCCCTAGTATAAACTATGATGTCATGAAGGTGACCACTAAGATTTTTCCTAAGAAACGGTGATAGAGGAGGGCATAATCTTAAGAAAGTGACAGAAGAATTTAAAATTTCAAGGTTTGTGCCCATATAGCAGGTTTCGGTTGAGCCTAATTGAAGCGCAACATTCACATGGGGTGTTTGTAGTATTGTGGTTGGACATGCATAGATGTTACTTTCACTCTTATAACTTGTATTGGTTTTCGGCCATGTAAACTCTATATTGGCACCGCTGGCGGCCTCATAGACTCCTCCATATTTTGTGGATAATTGTGATCTTTGCCTCAACCGTATTTATTTTTCACTATGACTAGTTGCTAGATGTCGTCACTTAAAGAGTCTCGCTCATCTGGATTCGAGCTTGAACAATTTCGGCAAACAAATTCCCATCGAGTTTGGTTGTTTGACCGCGTCACGTCATCTCGATCTCCACAACAATCCTCTTTCCGGCGCAATCCCTGGATCTCTTATCCAGCATTTGTACTTAAAATCCATCAACTTGTCATACAATTTGTTCACGGGCCCAATTTCTGATCGCCTTATCATAGCTTATTCACGCGATGCATTTCTTGGCAACAAAGGCCTGTACATTGTGAAGGATCGTCCTCCTTCAAGAAGTGATCCGACTAAGATTGTGCTTATTTGGCTATATTCCTGAGTTCATTACGGTTCCCAGTTCTTGCTTCCTCTTAAGACGCTTCCCCTTAAGACGTCGAATGAAGAGCGATGAGACAAAGGAGACGCCAGAAAAAGATGGAGATTTCATGTCCATATGGAATTACGATGGAAAAATTGCACAGGAAATACATAGTCAAAGTAACAGAAGACTTCGACATCGAGTATTGCATTGGGACTGGTGGTTATGATAGCGTCTACAGAGCAGAATTGCCCAACGGGAAGATTGTGGCCTTGAAGAAACTTCATTGCTTTGAAGCGGCGGACCCATCTTCCGACAAGAGCTTTAGAAATGAAGTGAGACACTCAACAAGAGTGCGGCACCGAAGCATAATTAGGCTCTATGGTTTCTGCTTGCATCGGCGATGCATGTTCTTGATCTATGAATACAAGAAATGACATCGAAGCAATGAAACTAGATTGGCCCAAAAGAGTGAATGTCATATGGGATGTTGCGCATGCCTTGTCTTACTTGTACCATGATTGTGCCCAGCCAATTTTTCATCGAGATGTATCTAGCAACAACATATTAGCCAACGATGAAATGCAGACTTTCGTGTCCAATTTTGGCACAGCGAGACACCTGGATCCAGACACTTCATCTAATTTCACCGCAAATATTTTTGGGACGCATGAATACATAGCACCAGGTGAGCAATCTTCAATTGATTTTACTGAAAAAAGAAGTGTTATAAGGGTAATCAACATCGTTGCAGCCCCCTCATGCATTGCAGAACTTGTTTAGTTGGCCTTATTAGACTGATATGCAGCAACTTTTATAGCTTTCTTTCATGCTTAATTTCAATACAGAAAGATTTGGACATTCTTGCTGCCTAGACCTTGGCTTATTCAACTAACATCCCAAACAATTTCTAAACAGGTTGCTTTGGTCAAAATTATATGGGAAAGTTTTCTTATTTCCTACCATTGATTCAATAAAAGATAAGTTTATTACACGCAGTCACTGTACAAGTAGTAAACAAGTTCCTATGCTATGGATCATTAAGATCAAGATTTCAATGACGATACGCGTTGAAGGCTTTGATTAACATCCAGGTGTCCCTCATTTGTAACAGAAGACGTTGATTGATAACTAGTTTCAACATCATCTCTGCTGTCCATGTTCTAACTCCAAGATATGACTACACAACTTTGTGATTCTCTTTCATTTTCACATAGCTCGCTTATAGTTTGGTGGTTAATGAGAAATCTGACACATATAGCTTCTGAGTAGTGGAAATGGAAACAATAATGGGCAAGCATCCGGCAGAGATCATCCCGGTGCTATTGACCTCCAAAGGAGAAGATATTATGTTACCCGACATGTTAGACCGGTGCTTGCCTATTCCGAGAAAGAGTTTTGTTGCGAAAAAACATTGTTCAGGCGATTTCTTTGGTTCTTGCTTGCTTAAGTGCAGACCCAAAGTCAAAACCGACAATGAAACGAGTTTCTGGAGCTATTTTGGCTCAAAAAATACCAATGGTCGAGCCCTTCCAAGCAATCTCATTGGTGCGGCTCCGACAGACTCTATCTGGCGCATCAACATTTTCATGGTCTTCTTGACAGCTAAATTGGCTAGGTACATTCTTGATACAGAAGAAGAACTTAGTACCTTGGATGAATTTTATAGTTCAGAGTACTTTTCGACAGGAACTCCTTCCAATTTGACAGGGACACAAGTGTAATTAATTTGCGAGTGATTTAAAGTACCCAGATCATTGAGTCTTTTCTCATTTTCCTATTAAAAAATTCATTATGGTCGTCATCTTTATTTACTCCATAATTGATGTAGGTCCTCAAATTGGTTGAACACAACGTGTTACGTGTGGCCGCGAAAGTCGTCGTCTTTATTTACTCCATAATTGATGTAGGTCCTCAAATTGGTTGAACACAACATGTTACATGTGGCCGCGAAAGTCGTCGTCTTTATTTACTCCATAATTGATGTAGGTCCTCAAATTGGTTGAACACGACGTGTTACATGTGGCCGCAAAAGTTGAACTTAGGCAAAGTATGTCGGAAGCTGTTAGTGACTTGAGTCGTCTTGTTCCATTGACCGTACAATTTCTACAGAGAGTCTACAGATAGTCTCTTTCATGGCAGTTCCTTGCAATTTCTCAGTTGACCGTACAATTTCTACCGATAGTCTTTCATGGCAGTTCCTTGCGATTTCTTAGCAGTCTTGTGGGACATTAAGCAAAATAATTAAAATGGGGTTTTGAATGGATTGATGGATGATTAGAAGGAAAAACAGAAGTTCAATTACTCAACAACAACAGTGTCTTGGAAGCAATAATTATCAATTTCAGAAACATAAATGGACTCTTAAAATAATTGGGAGTTAACCTTTGAGTGAGGCTGGAGAATTTTATATGGTCCACCAGAAAAAATTAGATCTTGTTCATAAACTTGTGACTCTCTTTGAACTGTGGACATTTTTTAATGGATGTGTTTGGATAATCTCACTTATCTAATTTCCCATCTAGTTGTTAGGCCTCGCTTCGTATTTCAATGTACAACAAAAACATGCAATCAAAGGCATCGGAAGAACATGGAGATTTCTTGTTTTAAGGATTTATGATGGGAGAAATGCATATGAAGGCATAATCAATTCAACAGAAGAGTTCAACATCATAAATTGCATAGTAAGTGGAAATTATGGTAGTATCTATATGGCGCAGTCACCCAAGGAAAATTGTGGCATTGGAGAAAATTCACCATCTTGAAGCAAGGAACCATCTTTTGTCAAGAGCTTCTGAAATGAAGTAAAACAATTGATGAAAGTATGATATAGAAGCAAAATGAAGCTTCATGGTTTTGTGCTTGCACAAGTGATGCATGTTCTTTGTTTATGAGTACATGATGGAAGGGGAAGTCTACTATGTGCTTTGAGAAATGACTCTAATAGGGTCACGATCATTGATGCACAACACCTTTTTTGATATTTACAGTGTGAATGGAATTACAAGGATCTTTCTCTTTCTAAGTTGAAGGCTTGTTAGTCAAAAGAAGAAAAAGCTGAAAAATTCGTCCATGACCTTTCCCTTACGATGGGTTAGAAATTTTTAAGGCCAAACATCACCCATTAAAAGTGTCATAAAGACCTTGACTTCCCATAAACCATTGACCACGTACTAATTCAAAGTCAACACATGTGAAATCCCAAAAGATCTTGACTTCTTGATGGATGTGCACAAGATCCATACTTACATGGTTGAAATCCTTTTCTTTTGGCTGGTATGCTTGTTTAAATTCTAACCAAATCACAAAACTGTGACATTCGAAGATTTGCAAGAGCAGAATATCTTGTTTGCTCGAAAATTAGAGGCACAACTTTTAAAAACCAATTATCTAAAATTACAATAATGGTTTTTTAACTTGAAAATTCATTGTGGCATTAATTTAATATTAAATAATCCAATTGATTTACTATGATTCATTGCCACATGGGAATTTCTTGACTTCTTGATGGATGTGCACAAGATCCATCCTTACATGGTTTAAATCCTTTTCTTTTGGCTGGTATGCTTGTTTAAATTCTAACCGAATCACAAAACTGCGACATTCGAAGATTTGCAAGAGCAGAATATCTTGTTTGCTCGAAAATTAGAGGCACAACTTTTAAAAACCAATTATCTAAAATTACAATAATGGTTTTTAACTTGAAAATTCATTGTGGCATTAATTTAATATTAAATAATCCAATTGATTTACTATGATTCATTGCCACATGGGAATTTCTTGACTTCTTGATGGATGTGCACAAGATCCATCCTTACATGGTTTAAATCCTTTTCTTTTGGCAGATATGCTTGTTTAAATTCTAATCGAATCACAAAACTGCGACATTCAGAGATTTGCAAGAGCAGAATATCTTGTTTGCTCGAAAATTAGAGGCGCAACTTTTAAAAACCAAATATCTAAAATTACAATAATGGTTTTTTAACTTGAAAATTCATTGTGGCATTAATTTAATATTAAATAATTCAATTGATTTGCCAGAATCAATGCCACATAGGAATTTCTAGTAAAAGAATCACCTATGTAACTTAAGTGAGCTAAAAACTATGACACTTAAATGATTACTTAAAAAGTCATAGCATTACTATTGCTGATTTTATGTTGCATAAAATCACACCAAATAAAGATCCATTTATCATTAGTATTTTGGCACTCACCAACTCTTGCAGGAATTTATGGGCACGGAAGAAGATCCTTTTTTCTTTTTTTTTTTCTTTTTTTCGGTTCGAAATAATAGAATAGTCCTTGATAAAGCATTGTGACTCTGCGAGGACGTAAAAAGTAGAGATGATATTTGATACACAGTTTTTGTTTTGCAGGGGTGCTGAAACTTGGATTGCTTCACAACCTAATTCAATTTTTAGTAATTAGTTTCCCTTTTACAGCCCTAAAACTTGATGGCAACTCCATCATCTCAAAAGAAAAATGAAGGGAGGAAAGAATAAAAGACAATAAGTGTCAAGTCAATAAAAAGATAACACGTGAATTATGGAAATCGCGTTTCCTTTGATGCGTTGGTACAGTGTCTCACTTTGCTTTTTAAATGCCGTAGTCCAAAGAATATGGCAATAACAAGTGATTGGAGCTGCAACATGATGAGCATAATCTGCAACATGTCCTTAGCTATACTGATCGTTATAGCTTTCCCCTACTACAATTCAATTCTTGCAGCACCAGCACCTTCTAAAGAGTCAGAGGCAAGTGCGCTTCTCTACAGCGGGTGGTGGTCTCCCTCCGTCACCGACAACACTACCTTACCTCATTGCGCGTGGCCCGGGGTATTGTGCGACACCTCTGGGAGCGTCCACGGGATTCGCTTGCCATATGGGTACCAAATAGAAGGTAATTTCAGCAACATGAACTTCTCTCTACTTCCGAGCCTCACCTTACTTAATTTCTCTTATAACGGACTAGCCGGCAAAATCCCCCTTCAAATATGTACTCTGTCGAGGCTAACTTACCTTGACTTGTCCTCCAATTCCCTCACTGGCGAGTTGCCTCCCTGTGTCCAAAACCTCACTAGGCTTCAAGTTCTTAATATCAGTTATAATTACATCAATGGCTCTATCCCTCTTGAGTTAGGAAATTTGGAGAGATTGACTGATCTTGATTTGGGAGGAAACAAACTCTGTGGATCTATTCCTCCAGAAATAGGGAGCTTGAGGAGCTTGACTTATCTCTATTTGGGAGGAAACCAACTCGGTGGATCTATTCGTCCGGAAATAGGGAGTTTGAGGAGCTTGACTTATCTCTATTTGGGAGGAAACCAACTCGGTGGATCTATTCCTTTGGAAATAGGGAATTTGAGGAGCTTGACTTTTCTCTATTTGGGAGGAAACCAACTCGGTGGATCTATTCCTCCGGAAATAGGGAATTTGAGGACCTTGAATCTCGAGTTGGGAGGAAACCAACTTAATGGTCTATCCCTCCGAGTTTGAGGAGCTTGACAATTTACGATGGATCTATTCCTTCGGAAATAGGGAATTTGAGGACTCAAACAATTTAAGTGGATCTATTCCTCTTGAAATAGGGAATTTGAAAATGGATTATGTTGATTTGGAAAGTTCGGTGGATCTATTCCTCACGGAAATAGGGAATTTGACGAGCTTGACCGATCTCAATTTGGAAAGAAACAAATTCCATTCCTTCGAAAATAGGGAATTTGAGGAGCTTGACTGATCTCGATTTGGGAGAAAACCAACTTGGTGGATCTATTCCTCCGGAAATAGGGAATTTGAGGAGCTTGACTGATCTCGATTTGGGAGAAAACCAACTTGATGGATCTATTCCTCCGGAAATAGGGAATTTGAGGAGCTTGACTGGATCTCGATTTGGTAGAAACCAAAGTGGAATTCCTCCGGAAATAGGGAATTTGAGGAGCTTGACTTATCTTTATTTGGGAGGAAACATGGATCTATTCCTCTCGGAAATAGGGAATTTGAGGAGCTTGACTTATCTCTATTTGGGAGCTTGAGGAGCTTGACTTATCTCTATTTGGGAGAAAACCAACTCGGTGGATCTATTCCTCGGAAATAGGGAATTTTTGACTCATCTCGATTTGGGAGAAACCAAAACCGGAAATAGGGAATTTGAGGAGCTTGACCGATCTCGATTTGGAAGGAAACCACTCGGTGGATCTATTCCTCCGGAAATAGGGAATTTGAGGAGCTTGACTCGGTGGATCATTCCTCCGGAAATAGGGAATTTGAGGAGATTTGGAGGAAACCAACTCGGTGGATCTATTCTCTAGGAAACCAACTTAGTGGATCTATTCCTCCTTTATAGGGAATTTGATGAACTTGACTTATCTCAATTTGCGAGAAAATCAACTCGTTGGATCTATTCCTCCGGAAATAGGGAATTTGAGGAGCTTGACTGATCTCTATTTGGAAGAAAACCAACTCGATGGATCTATTACTCCGGAAATAGGGAATTTGAGTAGCTTGACTTATCTCTATTTGAGAGAAAACCATCTCGGAAATAGGAGTGGATCTATTCCTCCGGAAATAGGGAATTTGAGGAGCTTGACTTATCTCTATTTGGAAATAAACCAACTCGGTGGATCTGTTCCTCCGAAAATATGGAATTTGAGCTTGATTTATCTTCAGTTGGAAGGAAACCAATTCGGTGGATCTATTCCTCCGGAAATAGGGAATTTGAGGAGCTTGGCTGATCTTGATTTGGAAGGAAACCAACTCGGTGGATCTATTCCTCCGGAAAAATAGCTTGGAATTTGGAAGCTTGGATCTATTTCCGGAAATTCTCCATTTGGAAGGAAACAAACTCAATGGATCTATTCCTCCGGAAATAGGGAATTTGAGGAGCTTGAATTATCTCAATTTGGAAGAAAACCAACTCGGTGGATCTATTCCTCCGGAAATAGGGAATTTGAGGAGCTTGACTTATCTCAATTTGGAAAGAAACCAACTCAGTGGATCTATTCCTTCGGAAATGGGGAATTTGAGGAGCTTGACTTATCTCTCGTTTGGGAGGAAACCAAATGGGAGAAAACCAACTCGGTGGATCTATTCCTCTAGAAATAGGGAATTTGAGGAGCTTGGAATTTGAAACAATCGGGTGGATCTATTCCTCTTGAGGAGCTTGACTTATCTCTATTTGGGAGGAAACAAACTCGGTGGATCTATTCCTCCAGAAATAGGGAATTTGACAAGCTTGACTTATCTCTATTTGGGAGGAAACCAACTCGGTGGATCTATTCCTCCGGAAATAGGGAATTTGAGGAGCTTGCCGATCTCTATTTGGGAGGAAACCAATTCGGTGGATCTATTCCTCCATAAATAGGGAATTTGAGGAGCTTGACTTATGTCTATTTAGGAGGAAACCAACTTGGTGGATCTATTCCTCCGGAAATAGGGAATTTGAGGAGCTTGACTGATCTCTATTTGGGAGGAAACCAACTCGGTGGATCTATTCTTCCGAAAATAGGAAATTTGACGAGCTTGACTTATCTCTATTTGCAAGAAAACAAACTTAGTGGATCTATTCCTCCAAAAATAGGGCATTTGACGAGTTTGATTCATCTCTATTTGCAAGGAAACCAACTCGGTGGATGTATTCCGTCAAAAAAAGGCACATTGAAGAGCTTGATTGAGCTGAATTTACGGGAAAATAGAATTGATTATGCCATCCCATCGGAAATGGGAGATTTATTGAATCTCCAACAGCTAGATTTGAGCTTGAACAACTTGGTTGGGCAAATCCCTATTAAACTTAATAAACTCAGCCGTTAAAAGATCTTGATCTTCACAACAATTCTCTTTCGGCTCAATATTCATATTTAAAATATTTAATTACTTAAATCACCTCAACTTATCATATAATTGTCTCGAGGGTCCAATTCCAAATAATTTGAGAGTTGCTTTTCCTGACGCTTTTCTCGGCAATGAAGATTTGAACCAGTTTCATGAAACCCAAGACCCTAGAAGAAGGTCTAGCGTAATTCATTTTATGACGGTTTTCATTCCGCTAGCTGCAATTTGTTGTATAGTGGTCGGATCTGGCTTTCTATTTCTACGTGCAACAAAGACAAAGCAAGCAGAGACTATAGAGAAAAATGGAAATTTCTTATCAATATGGAATTATGACGGGAGGATTGCATATGAAGACATAATTGATGCAACAGAGGACTTCGATCTCAAATATTGCATCGGGACTGGCGGCTATGGTAGTGTCTATAGAGCACGATTGCCCAATGGGAAAGTTGTGGCATTGAAGAAACTTCACCATTTTGAAGCAGAGGACCCGTCCTTCGACAAGAGCTTTCAAAATGAAGTGAAACACTTAACAGAAGTAAGGCATAGAAGCATAATCAAGCTCCATGGTTTTTGCTTACACAAGTGATGCATGTTCTTAGTGTATGAATACATGGAAAATGGGAGTCTGTTTGGTGTTTTGAGAGATGATGTCGAAGCGGTGGAATTAGATTGGTCCAAAAGAGTCGATCTTGTCCAGGATATGGCACATGCTTTGTCTTACATGCACCATGATTGTGCTCAGCCAATTGTTCATCGAGACATATCTAGCAATAACATCTTACTCAATAGTAAAATGCAAGCTTTTGTATCAGATTTTGGCACTGCAAGACTTATGGATCATGATTTCTCATCTAACTTCACTACAAATATCGCTGGCACCTATGGATACATTGCTCCAGGTGAGCAATAATTTGTGCTTCATAATTTTTCTTTCTTTTTTTACCCTCAAAGTTACTATAGAGGTACAGGTCAAATAAACGACATTGTAGAAGTTTCACTATCCATGCACATCAGTGACTTGTAAACTGTTATTGTACTAGCCAACAATAGCTAAGGATTTGTTGTGCCACAATTGGCAAAATGTCCCCCTGGAACCACCTTGTTCACCGTGGCTCTAACTCCTGTATTTTTTTTATTCATGTCTATATATTTGAATATTTTTGGAAAATGAATAATTATTTTGTATGCTACTTTTGTTAGTATCATTAGGTTTTTTTATTTTAGAATAAAAATGTCTCAAACTATAATTTTTATGTTGCATCTAAGTAAAAGCATGTCGGAATAGTAAGATTTTTAGATTTTGTATTACATCTATATTGGTATTACTAAATCATTCATTTCTATTAAACGTTTTATTGTGGAAATAAAATTAAGAGTTTTCAAAGAAAATTGATGCGGCAAATGGAGTGGGGTGGGGTGCCGCACATAGTTATGTGGGGCACGATAGAGAGGGAAAAGTTGCCTCTCAAGGGGCAGCGACGGGGCGGGCAGTTAAGGGTGTAGTCATCCCGTCCAAAGCCTCAACTACTAAACTTTTGTATGCCTTCTGTCTTTTTTTTTTCAGAGCTCGCGTATACTTTGGTCGTTAATGAGAAATGCGACGTATATAGTTTTGGGGTGGTAGCAATGGAAACAATGATGGGTCAGCATCCAGGAGATATTATATCTATCTTGTTGACATCCTCTGGAGAAGATATCATGCTACATAAAATTCTAGACCAGCGGTTGCCTTTTCCAAGAGAGAACTCTGCTGCAAAAAGTATTGTTTTGATAGTTTCTCTAGCGCTTGCTTGCTTGAGTGCTAATCCAAAGTCTCGACCAAGTATGAAGCAAGTCTCAGAAGATTTTCTAGCTCGAAAGTCACCATTGGCGAAGCCCTTCCATGAGATCTCATTGGCTCAGCTTCGATATGTTAATAGATCACGGTTGGAAGGTGAATCAACAGAAGCTTCATCAGGACAGAGCGAGGAGTAAGGGTCATTAAGTGCTTGTCTAGTAAAGAGATAATTGATAATGAAGCTGCAATTTGGTGAAAGTGATTGAGCATATAAAATTGTATGGCTTCTGCAAATTAGTAAGTCTTGTTAAACTCTTTTCCATTCTATGCTGTAAGAGTGAGATGCAGTTTATTTATGACACAACAAAAGACCACGATTACTTTTGAGACGGACCATGTTTATTGGTCCAACAACCAATAGCCGACCGAAGACCTGGTGCTCTTAATGTAACTTCCTTAAAACATGTCAATTTCCTAAGAAGGCAATCTTGAAATGTTTCTTCTCTTATGGGTGCTTCCTTCAGTCGATTGCCTTTATACCATGTTGTTGATGATGATCGTGGTGCCTGTTTTAATATGGAGTTTCCACGTGGCAATAACGTTACAAAATAAGCTACGAACTAGGCTCACGAGAATGTGGTTTTAGTCTACACTAGAGGCAATCCTATTGCTGGCATGATGGGCTGTAAAAGAGATTATTTCACTCGTCAGACGAGCCGTTTTTGTTGAAATTAGGAGATCCTTGTGAATGGTGGTTTACTGTAGGATCTGGAGATGCTAATGAATCATATGAAATCTATTTGAGGTTCTAAGCGAAATTAAGCATGAAGAGGCTTTTTGTTTGATGAGACGAGTATGCCCATGGATGAAACCATACGGCATTAATTTTCGAGAGCTTTGCATTAAGGGTCACAACACTAACAACTCATAATTTCTTTGCAACTGCCAATCCATCTACAATCAATAGTTAGATATGTGCAAGAGATAGATTTGCCAGACTCTTTTATGATGGTCACTCGATTTGTGATGCTTTTATCCAGTTGAACTGCTGGAGACACGCTTTTTGATGGCCACTGATGATGCTTTTATGCAGCTGAACTGCTGGAGACACGCTTTTAGTTGGGATGCTCAAACTGTGCCTGTTCTTGTTGCTTTTCCTTACAATTGGGAAACTCTATCTAATTCAATAAGCAATTAAGGTTGCATAAGCGTGCACTTTTGTAGGTTGACGAATTTCCTGCTCTAAGAGTCATGAAAGAAGATGATCTAAGCGCTCGTCTACAGAATTAATATAAAAAAAAATTATCAAAAAATTCTAAACCTATTGCAATTTTTCCAAATTAGTCATAAACCTTTTTTTTTGCCCATTTAATTATAAACATTTTGCAATTGTGTCAATTCAATCCATTCGGTCAATTTTGGCCTACTGGCGCTGACCTAGCAATTTTTAATAATATTTTAAATTTTTTATAATTTTTAATTAGGAAAAAAGGAAAAAGAAAAAAATTAAAAATTAATAAAAATTCAGGAAAAAAAAAAATTATTTAAAAATTGCCATGTCGTTGTCGGTTTGGCGTCCATGGCTGACCAAAATTGGCTGAATAAACTAAATTGACACAATTGCAAAATGTTTAAAATTGAATGGGAAAAAATTTAGGACTGATTTGAAAAAGTTGCAATAAGTTTACGATTTTTTTGATAATTTTTCCTAATATAAACTACAATGCCATGAAGGTGACCACTAAGAAGTTTCCTAAGAAACGGTGCTAGACAAGAGCATAATCTTAAGAAAGTGACAGAAAAATTTAAAAGTTCACGTTTAGGCCCATATCGCAAGTTTCAGTTGAGCCTAATTGAAGCGCAACTTTCACCATGGATGTTTATAGCATTGTGGTTGGACATACGTTAGATGTTACTTTGACTCTTACGACTTGTATTGATTTTCGGCCTTGTAAACTCTATATTGGCACCGCTGACGGCCTCATAGGCACCTTCATATTTTGTGCATAACTGTGATCTTTGCCTCAACCGTATTTATTTTTTACTTTGACTAGTTACTAGACGTTGTCACTTTCTTGGAAGGACTATGGTACGTATGGCAATAATATCTTGCTTGCCATAGTCTATTTTGACGCACCCCCTTCGAGGCTGTGTAAGTTGTATTTTGAAAGTAAATCATTGTACAGGATGACAACCGAATGCCGTTTGTTATCTTGTGTTTTCGGTTCCTTCACCATATGATCGTGGTTTTGCTAACAATGTCTACAGATAAAGAGACATGATAGAGAGAGACGACCTCTACCTTCATCAAATTAACTGGCTAGCCTAGGAAGCGATTCTACCGAACACGAGCTCACAGCAATCCACTAAAGCGATTCGTACTTTCCTGTTCCACTCTCCCCTAGTCAATTTGATTATTCTCTTCATTACCCTCCATCGTTCCCTGCTCCATCTGATGATGATAAATCCCTAAAGGATTCAGTTTGCTGACATTGGCTGTGGCTTCGGAGGGCAACTAGTTGCTCTTTCAACCCTATTTCCTGACAAACTCACGATCGAGGGATGGAAATTAAAGACAGGTGACCGAATATGTGAATGAGCGCATTTCTGCATTGAGGACGATCAATCCCCATCAATACCAAAATATCTCAGTAGTATAGACCAACTCTACGAAGCACCTTCTTAACTATTTTGAGAAAGGCCAACTGACAAAGACGTTCTTCCCATTTCCGGATCCTCATTTTAAAGACAAAAATCACTGCCGCAGTGTGATTAGCCCTCACTTGTTAGATGAGTATGCATATGCTCTGGCTGTTGGGGGCATAATTTACACCATCACAGAAGTTGAAGAACTTGGTGAATGGATGAAGGGCTATTTAGAAAATCACCCCATGTTCGAGGCACTGACGGAGGAAGAACTCGTGAACAATCCAGTGGTGAAGCTATTGACCAGGGCAACCGAGGAAGGCCAGAAGGTTGCTAGGGATAGTGGGCAGACATTTAACTTGCATTGGTCGCAAAGCTTTGATAAGGCATTTATTGCATTTAAGTTCTCATGCTGCAATTTCTTGGGTGCTTGTATTTTTCATTTCAGATCTCATTGGAATCTAGGTTTCTTTGCCCTTTGGTTTCAAATCATACGGTTTAGTTAAACATGGTAGACTTTGTCCTTAATTTGTTTTTCCTTGTTTAAACAGTCCTCTGGTTCATCTGCAAAGTAGCATGTCAAAGATTGTATCACATCTGGGGCTATTCTGTGAATGAAGGACTAGAGTTATACATAAGAAAATGGAATGACTGGGACAGTTAAAATCAGCTTATCTCCTGCTAGACTACCAGTAACATCTGTGAGATCTTGAACTTAGTTTGATTAATTAAAAGCTTGATTTCGTTCAAAACTTGTTTTATATATTTGGACTAGTATTCCTTGAAAAACTTGGGGAAAGCAGAATGATCTGGCTGCTCCTTCAAGCTTTAACATCACCATGTGATGCTGAGACAGCCGTAACCACTGAAGATTGACATATAGTTTGATGTTATGCACAGAGTAATCTGTCTCATCTTTCTTGAATTGCCCATTGAACGAGGAAGTTTGGTAATGTTCCTCCATTTTGCAGCATAATGTGCAAGTTATAGTATTCGTTCACTTCATATGGTATACTTTATCTTTCATGCCCATCCAATGAGTTGCATTGTCAGGAAAGAAATTTTTTGAGCTTCTTGTTATATTTTGGCACCTGAAATTGGCAGAGTTCTTTCAGTCGGGCTTTTATACGAATAGAAATTCAATTTGCACTGTGAATACAAACTTGTGTGCCAACCTGTAGTTATATTGCTCCTGTCCACCATGCTAGCAATACAAATGGAACTCTGTTCACACTGGAAGGGAAGGGAAGCTGAATTGTATTGTAAATAAGTATCTCGACGTGAGCATCTCTGCTGATGTTATATTTTCTTCCTACACCTTAGTCGGATATATGGCACACTGGTAAATTTGGTTGCTTGCTTAAAATGGTTGCAGTCTCCGAGCTTGAGGAGATTTTTGGAAAGCTTTGGACACAGTGCCAAGAATGCCAGGGTTCGCTTCATCAGGATGTTCTTTGCACAAGGTTCTACTTTGTTTCCTTGCAGTACCTTTTAAGATAGCTTGTTTATCATTCACGTAATTGATATCATGACTTTTGCAGTCGGGATTGTCCCATATTTTACCGGAGGAAGAAGGTACAGAAAGACATGGCTGAAGCCTAGCGGCAACTAGATAGATGGAACTTCTAAATATCGACAAGCTTTATAATCTGTGGTGGTGGACGAGAGGGGATGCATCTGTCTTCACTTTTGTTATTAGTATGGCTTCTTTTGCCCAATCTTATTTTATCTTTAATATGGATGTTAAATATGACAACACAGGTGATACCATCTTAGAGATGGTAAGTGCTGACAACACAGGTGATACCATCTTAGAGATGGTAAGTGCACGTGTCACGAGATGATATTTTAAATCACTACCCAGCACTTAAACCACGAATTTCTTGTATGGCCTAAGTTACCCTTATTAGCTTTCACTCCTACTCTCCCACGCTCAAAAAAAAATACTATTAGAATTATAAAGAGAAGAGCCCGCAAAAGTGTAATTTTATATTAACTCTTGCATTGCCAAATGAGATGGGAGTAGACCCCTATTTATGCTTGTACCCCTTTAATTTCTAATTTCAACCGTTGAATCTCCCTTTGATTTAATTATTGTGACATCCGAAAACGATCTAGGCACTGTCTCGAGAAAATAATGAGCCATGCCATGTTTGATCGAAGCTCGGACTATCTGCACCTGGACCAGAAAGACCCTGGGGACTCACCAGCTTTACTGTCCCCATCATCTTTGGGAAACAACTTTCCATCGACAAAATAATGAGCCACGCCACGTGATCGAGCTCATCATCGGACCATACCAATAGGGGGACAAACCACTGTGGGGACCCACCTAACGCCTCTCATGCTCGTCCCCTTTGTCATCACCACGTGGAAACAACTCACCACGCTGGCGGTCCCATGACCACCGAATCTGAGCCAACTCAGTCCCGCTGTCATCAAATCAGTGCCACATACTCCGAATTCTGCCACGTCCCTCCCCCAACCGACCATCAATCCCCCCTCTTGCCGAGTTGGCCACTAGCGAAGCCAACGTTCGCTCCCATCTGTTGCCGCAAGTGGGCGACAACTCATCAAGGTGAGGCGGAGTCAACAATCACCGCCAGAGGGAGGACAGCTTTGACTGTGGGGGAGAGAGAGAGAGAGAAGAGACAGAGAGAAAGAGCGAGCTGCTCGCTCTCTACCCTCAAGTCCATCTTCAGCTTCTTCTCTTCACTTTCCGTTGCAGCCAGAAAGCCAGAAGCAGCGAAGATCAGCAGTTCCAGTCTCCTTCCTTGCTCGCCCGCAGAAGATCGATAAGATCCTCAAGCCGTCGACTGCCAGGCCAGCAGCACGCTGTCGCTCTGCCGACTTGCACCGGCACCGTGTCCAGCTGTGTCATCCCTCGGCTTGCTTTGAACAGGCGGAGAACAAACCTCAGCCAGAGCTCCCGAGACCCTATCGAGCCACGACCACAGTTTATCGAGGACCTGAGACAAGTAGATATCCTCCGTTCTATTCTGTCGATCAATTATGTACGATGAGTATAGTTTCCAAGAAACTTGATGAACATTGATTAGATTCTTGTTTAATCGGAAGTTTCGATCGTGTTATCTAAGCACATTGTTGAGTTTGAAGTAGTTGAGCTTATGGTTGGATCGTAGGAACGTGGTTGGTCGGTATCTAGCACGTATGAGGATTGAAATGGCTGAAATTTCGAATTAAACTAGTGCTGGAAACATGTTATGTTCGGTTTAGCCCAACCCCAAAATTTTACTAATTTTGTGCTGACTTATTCAATGCAAATTTCATCGGGTGTTCTCACAAAAGTTGTCTCTTATTGGCTTCTCTATGACATACTTTTATTTCAGAATTTTTGGACTTCACACGATAAAAATATACCTGAAAAATTACGGGATTCGAAATCTGTTTTCTAGGTCGCTGAACCAACCTCTTTCTGCTTTCCATTTTTCACAGATTTTTCGGTCACGAACTATAACATGCGTCCTTCATGATAGTTGTAGAGTATATCCTCGACTACGACATATTAAATTTCTATGATTTTTCGATCTCATTTAACCTGCGAAATATGTATTTTTCTGCTCTATTATGTTCTGGAAATTTTTACTGTTTTGGGCTTGGATTACAAAAATTATTTAGAATTGTATGGACTGAATCAGACTTCAAGTCCCGCACAGAATATGTCCTTCTTGATCTTGTCTACCTTATATTAAAGTTTCGTAATTTTTGAAATCCGTTTACGTAGACAACCATTCTAGCTTCTAGAGGTGCATAGGATGCCCTTATAGGATTAGTTTAGAGACTTGACGTAGCACCTTTCTTGCAATCCATCTAGTAAAGGCACAAGTGAGTTTAGACTGGGCCAGGCAAAGAAAGTTGACTGAAGATTTGCGGATTCACATTTGAGTCCTAGGATAATAGTAATGTCAATGTACTTTTAATTAAATTATGGAATTGCTGTTTCATGGTATAGATGTGTGACTAGGATTACCGCCGGTCCTTGGAACGATGATACCCTGGGTTGTAATAGGGATGCCTGAAGAGGTGATTGGGTTCCTCCAAATGCTTGGGGGTGTAACATGATCCTCCAATGTTCTCATGATGCCGGATGGATGCGAGATGTTCGAGGGGTAAGGGGACTCCTCGGATGATGTTAGCAGCATGAATTCCTATCGGATATGATCTTGATACTTTTTAATTGAGTTACTGATTATCTATTTGGAAAAGCTACTATTTATATTGATCTATTATGTTATTTTGAAAGGGTGCTTAGGTAAGCTAATGATTTATTGTACTTTATATTGGAGCTTTCCTTGTCAGTATGGTGATTGATTTATGTAATATAGACCGATGGACCTTCTGCTTGTTGGGTTTAGGCTCACTGGTTGTTCACCTTATCTTTTTAAATCAATAGAAATATTGATCCCACTTGCCTCCCCTATGATCCGTTATGGGGTACCAGTGGACTTCACATGGGAAGAAGACAAGTTCACAGACCCAAGCTTCCTGGATATGGTGTTTATCTGGATCATGTCTTGTACGGTTGTTGTTGTTATAGGGCCTCCAACGGGGCATGTCACGCTTAGGTTCGTCGGGATGTACACTCGCATTAATGGGCGCACGATGAGTCCACTCCTACTGTTTGTTGAGAGGCCAAGGGACGAAGGTAGCCTCGCCACATAGAAGGGAGGTAGGAGGGTAGCTGGGTTTTTGGAGGATTTTGATGGAGCTAGGGGGCAGAGTTAGGTGACCATGTGCACAACTAGGTTAGGATGGGGTGACCAACGATTAGCCCGATATGGTAAATAGTACTATTGAATTCCCTAGTGTACCCAACTTGTCGCCTGACAGATATAAATAAATAAATAAGAAATAAAGTTCCCTTGTTTATAGAAGTTTGCATGTACCCGAAGAATTACTTTAGTTCCTTATGCTTCCCCATGCTTAAGAGAAAGCGAAATGAAACAAAAAAGTTAACTACGTTAGTAGTTCTACATTAGCGGTGACATGTTGGGGGCGTCACAAAAGTAGAAATTTGGTCCTCAAGAAAATCTAGATATTATCCCTACAAATATCTAGACAAGTATATTTACTATACTACCCTCAGAAATCTCTAGAGCTATGGGCCTTCTAGAAGTTTCAATGCTTTCGTTTGGGCTCTTGGGCCATTCTTTTGGCTTGTTGGGCTTAAAACATATTGGTCCATGACACATATCCGAAAGATACTAAGAAATTTCATGGAAAAAATGTCCGTGCTTATCAAATTCTGTTCTTTTTCCTCCGTGACTCTTATCCCCTAGGGATCTAGCATTTGAGTTTTAAAATGTAGTAACTTTCAATTTTTGTTAGGGTAAAGAGATGACTCTGAATCTGGTCACCTAACGGTTTGTTAAAACTAAAGCATCTTCTGAAATTAAAAGTTGAACGATATGCACTAAAAAGGGGCAAAAGGCATTGTGAGGAGCTAATTTTCAAGGGATTGTAGACCTTCCTTACTTTGTAAATGGCTTTGCATTCAACTTTCTTCTTCAGATTTGTATGGTTATGAAGAAAACTATTGGAAATGATAAGATAGGATAGGATCAAATACGAGATCTCCCAGATTCATCGCATACCATCCATTGTTTGAGAAAATACGAAATGTTAAGAGCGAATGTACACATATAATCTATAGAAAAACTAAAGATCGGCATAGAGAAGTAAACAGACATCGCAACTTGCTTAGGAGACGCAATCAATTGACAAACAATTTTCACATTCACAACTATAGGTTTTCCATTTTGTAACTTGAAAATATATGCTCATCTTCCCTTCTGGTGCTATTACTCTCTTCGACGGTTATCGCAAGCAATGGCACAAGTCAATGATTTGACAATTCGATGCCAAAGGCAAGACTTTCACTATTGCTCTCGCGAGTGTTGAAACCCATGTCACTTAAGTATACACTCTCAAACAGGTTGTAATAAGGGGTGAGCATGGTTCTAGGATAGAACCTAAAACCTGAGAATTGGACTGGTGGGAACCTACAAGTTCCAAGTTCTAAGGTATGAAGGGTAGGGTTCCAAAAATAACGAACCTGTTTTGACAAGTAGATTCTAAGTTATTAGTTGGAGGAGCTTGGAACTTGAAACTTGTAACTTAGAACCTGGAGCAAGTTTTAATGTTTTTCTTGGTTTATATCTTCGCATGATCTTACGATATTTCATACCATTTGATGATGAATATATAACTTGGAAGCACAAATTTGAGATTCCAATTTATGACTAAGACTTTTTATTTTATTAATGTTCATATTTTCCATATGTTTTTATGGTCAATGAGTTGTAGCGATAAGCCGTGGTCATTAAATGTTTTAATTCACTGCAATCATTTAATTAATAATATAGATGAAATCCGGGTAGACCCTAGAAGCGATCCTAGAACCTATGACAGGGTAATTTCCAGTTTATAGGGTATGCAGGATAGGTTCTAGATTCCAAAAAATGAGGAATATGTTCTAACTAGTAGGTTCTAAGTTCCAAATGGAATCTATATGAAACTTGGAACTGCTCACTCCTAATTTTAATGCGTTGTTAGCTCAAAAGACAAGTCGAGAGTGATGCACCGGAGTCTTTGCATGTTTGGAAAGGGATAAGGAGTTAAAGGAGGCAACCAATCACCAAGCAAATTTCGCTGCAGCCAAAATGGGGAAAAATGGACAAAGTTATTGTTGGAGAAAAATTCAGTGGTTAGTAACCACTCTGTGACTAGCTGACATGGTGTGCATACTCCATTGAAAAAGCGACATTTGTCCCGTGATCTAGAATATGTAGAAATTGAAAATTTCAAATAAGAAGGGCTCAGGCGCTCTTTTCTTTCTCCTTTGACAAACAATTGACACAAGAAATAATAAATGCTTGTCTCTCACTTATAACCCCCTCTTTTTTTCAATTTTTCAAGGGTTTGTTTACCAAGCCACTCTCTCCCCTCTTTTCTTTTCGATGGCTTCTTCACCTCTCTCTCTCTCTCTCTCTCTCTCTCTCTCTCTCTCTCTCTCTCTCTCTCTCTCTCTCTCTCTCTCTCTCTCTCTCTCTCTCAAAATATTCATTGATTTCTCACTCAATGAACAAGAAGATGACATTTTTCTTTGTCCATCTTCTCCAAAAAAATCGAACATTAATGCAGATCAAGCAACAAGCATAACCTCGGATGACTGGGGCACGAAGAATGGGAGATCATTCATAGTCTACAAAAAGAAATTGGTTGGAAGCTTTAGGTTGTTGACTTGAGTTGTCAAAGCCGGAATTTGAAGAAACGTTAATGAACTTGAGAAAAGTTTTGTTCTGAAAGAAATTTTGGGAATGGGAAGGCTCGATTCTTCAAATATTTTCTTTTGAAGTGAAGGTGATATGATTGTTTGATGCCCGTGTGTGCTTCCTATTTTACTCTGATACTCTGTTAAAATGAACACACACATCTCCAACTAATACTAAATCCAACAAACTCATCTCAGTCATATACAACTAAGTTCATCAAATCACACATTAATGGTCCAATCTATTGACTAATATCATGCTCAAATATCTAACCACGATCACACTTAACGCCCTGCGATGAAGTCAACCGAGATTTCCTCTTTGGCGAGGTTTTCACCTATATTACTAGTGGCTTGTCCACAAAAATAGCTTAAAACTAATGTGCATACCCACAAACCCTTCAACGAGCCAATAGGGATATTAAGCATCAACATAAACCCACAATAGTATCTTCCAAGCTCCTCAAGCCAATACAAAATATATATCACAAATCGGTTTCACAAACTAAAACATATAATCTTTCGAAACTTAGTTCATTAGTCAGAATCCTCGTTCACAAACAATTTCTCATGTCTTTTTGGAAGTTATCTCATTGATCAAATCCACAAAGTAGTATACATAACCTTTCAAGAAAGGTTTATCAAACCATCTCACAATAACCAAAAAGCAATAAACACTCAAGCTAGCTTTATGCAATAGATATGTTTTTCTTAGTGAAATCACTATTAGTTCAAAATATGAGTTTTACGAAATCAAAGAAGAGATTAACATCACTCATCCGGGAAGGACCAAAACCAAATGACATAACTATTCGAGGTGACGATCTCATAATCCTAGTAATTAAATGAGAATCAATGTCAAAACCAAGTAAAACACTATTTCAACAATGAATCAACTAAACTAAGCTTAATCACTAATAAAATGACTTTCATGCATTAACAAATTGCTCATCCAAAGTTGATCTTCAAAGTTACCTGCAACGCAGAGCTTGCGCACAAAACTTAATTTCTCTATGACTAAAATGTTGCTTCCAATCAACTTTTGTCGAACCCATGGCTCCACAACACCCTACATGATTTCTATGTTCACAACTTAATAGCTCAAAAATTGGATCTTGCACTTTAAATTTCACATAAATTCAAATATATGACATAAATTCAAAATTTTCTCCTGTTGTATGAACATGGGGCTTGAATCCTTACTAGGCACCGTAAAGCATAGTAAATCTGGTATGTTAGGTGTCCGAAATGAATTTTTCATTTTCTTCCTCTTTTCTTCGTTTTCTTTCCTTTCCTTGGGGTAAGTACACTATCAATGCCAAAACTTGTGTACGGCGCTTACTTTGGTGCCAATAGTTTATTTTGGATCATTTAAGTGCCAAAAAATTTGAAAAATGATCATTTTAGTGTCAACTCCGATTGGATTGACTGGAAATCCGATGTGGCACTTTTCTTAATTAATTTTTGAAGCTGATGTGGCTCATCGGAGAGTACAGTCAACATCTAAACCACAAAACGACGTCGTTTGGCGTCTTTCCCCCAAGTCAAAACCCTAAATCCCCAAATTGAGAAAACCATAAATTCCCAAATTGAGAGAGAGAGAGAGAGAGAGAGAGAGAGAGAGAGAGAGAGAGAGAGAGAGAGAGAGAGGGTGGGGGATAAGTACACTATCAGTGCCATAAGTTGTGTACGGCGCTCACTTTGGTGCCAACTCCGATCTAGTTGGCCGGAAATCCGATGTGACACTTTTATATTAATTTTTGAAGTTGATGTGGCTCGCCGGAGAGTACAATCAGCATCCTAACACCAAAACGATGCCGTTTGGTGTCTCCCTCAATTCAAAACCCTAAATCTTCGGCCAATCGCCATCCTCGACGGCCCCACGCTCGGCGGCCGCGGTTCTGACCCTGACCTCGACCCCGACGATGGCCCCTTGGCGACCGTAGCTCCAACCCCGACCTCGACCCCGACCCCAACCACGACGATGGCCACTCGGCGGCCGCGGCTCTTACCCCGACCCCAACCCCAACCCTAATGATGGCCACTCGATGACTGCGGCGCCGACCCCAACCTCGACCTTGACCCCAACTCGACGACGGCCACTCGGTGGCCAAGTCAAAGGTTGTGATCTAGCAGGTGCTCGGGAAGGCCGTCGACGAGTGCACCGCCATTGATGTCTCCCTCTCCATCTCCGATCTCCCCGACGAGTGCCTAGCTTGCGTCTTCTAGTACCTAGGCTCCGACGACTGGGGCTAGTGCTCCCTCGTGTGCTGTCGAGGGCGTCCAAACAGCACCGAGCAATGGCGGCTAAGCGAGTGACGGCAGCCCAGCGACGGCGGAGGCCGAGCGACAACGGTCGAGCGAGCAAAACCCTAATTTCAATCCCCAAATAAAACAAAAAATCTCCAAATGAGTTAAACGGCGTCGTTTTTGTGAGGCCATCCATGTAGGACGGCAAAACGACGGAGGACCGAAAACGGCGTCGTTTTTGTGAGGCCATCCATGTAGGACGGCAAAACGACGGAGGACCGAAACGGCGTCGTTTAAAGGCCTTGTCGTTCTTTTTTTTTTTTTATAAAAAAACCACGTAATCATTTTGGCCGGAATCTTTCGCCGGTGGCACCAAAGTGATCGTTTTTCCTCCGATTTGGCACTTAAGTGATCTGACGAAAACTTTTGGCACCAAAGTGACCGCCATACACAACTTATGGCAAGGCTTCCCTGTCGTCTTCTTCCCTGAAGAACAACACCAACACTAGCACTAGCAGTGACATCTACACCGGCACTGGCACAAGCACCAGCACAACTCCGCCTCCTTGTTTCCCTCGCCCTCCTTATCTTCTCTCTCTCCACATTCGACCCCCTTTCTTCCTTCTCCTCCTCTGCCCTTGCCTCCTATTCTTGCCCGAGAAACAACCTCAGCCTCTCCTTGCTCACCTAGTTGAGCAACTACGACGGAGGCCGAGCGACAGTGGCCAAGCAAGCTAGGTCAGCATTGGGCGAGGATCGGACAAAAAAAACCCTAATTTCAATCCCAAACGAGTTGTGTGGCGTTGTTTTTGTGAGGCCATCCACTTATAATGGCAAAATGATGTTGTTTTCTTAAGGAGGACAGAAAACGACATCATTTAAAAAGCCATGTCGATTTTTTTTTAATATAAAAGCCACGTAATCATTTTGGCCGGAATCTCTCGCCGGTGGCACCAAAGTGATCGTTTTTCCTCTGATTTGGCACTTAAGTGATCAAAAATAAACTTTTGGCATCAAAGTGAGCGCCATACACAAGTATTGGCACGATAGTGTACTTACCCCCATTTTCTTCAACCTCCCAATGCGCTCCCTTTTATGTAACTCTCAACGCGTCTTTCCCTTTCTGCGGTGGTGGTTTTCATCTCTCTCTCTCTCTCTCTCTCTCTACCCTTCAACTTTTTGACTCTTTGACCATTCAAATGGTCAAACACGCCACGAGCAAATGGTGCCGCCAGCTATTGCTTTGGTCAAAAGTTAAAAGTCCGATTTGTCATGCAAACATCGGTTTCAAGAAAATTAATAAAGCCATTTTCAATTGGACAAGAGCAAATCTCATCAAAGCTCACTAGCTGCTTCCTTCCGTGCAGTTTCCTAGTGGACATTTCTAAGTAAGATTTTGGCTTGTCGACGATCTCTGTTGGAACGGCAGCAAGACTTGGTCGCATACTCTCTTACTCATATGGCTTGCTCCATTGCAGTCATATTCTCTGCAACGAACAGATAATGTCTATTATCACTCCAAGAAGAATAAGCAAAAGTCTATTTGTATTCAAGAATCTCCAAGCCAAACCCAAGTTCATGGGATCCTCTGTTTGGAACCTATAGCCATACTAATCATGTGGGCTACTTCAGCTTTTCCAAACTCTGCTTGTACTCCGACATCTGAAGCGAGTGCCCTTCTTCGCAGCGGGTGCCCGATCATGTGACCGGCAATGGTAGCTTGTCTCCATGCACGTGGCCTGGCATCTCGTGTGACGCCCACTGCAGCGATGACGGAATCGTCCTGGGGGTTATTTACTATGAGACAAAATTCAAGCTCGGCAGCATGGATTTCTCCCTCCTCCCAAACCTGGCCTCCCTGGCACTCCCTTTTAAGGGGCTTACCGGTTGAATGACCCTCCAAATATGCGAGCTCTCGAGGCTCGCCTGCCTTGACTTGTCCGACAATTCCCTCTCCGATGAGTTGCCTCCTTGTCTCGGGAACCTCACCATGCTCAAAGCACTCGACCTTCAAGGTAATCGATTCCGTGGTCCAATCCCTCCAGAGCTCAGGACTTCAAAGAGGCTGGTCCAGTTGATTCTCGGGGACAATAACCTGGACGGCACAATCCCTTCGTCTAAAGGCAACTTGAGCAACTTGACATACCTGTATTTGCAAGGAAACCAATTTTTGAGTGGATTGATTCCGTCAGAAATAGGAAACTTAAAAGAGTCTCGCTCATCTAGATTTCAGCTTGAAGAATTTCGGCAGACAAATTCCCATCGAGTTTGGTTGTTTGATCGAGTTGCGTCATCTTGATCTCCACAACAATCCTCTTTCCGGCGCAATCCCTGGATCTCTTATCCAGCATTTGCACTTAAAATCCATCAACTTGTCATACAATTTGTTCACGGGCCCGATTTCTAATTGCCTTGTCACAGCTTATTCACGCGATGCATTTCTTGGCAACAAAGGCCTGTACATTGTGAAGGATCGTCCTCCTTCAAGAAGTGATCCGACTAAGATTGTGCTTATTTCGGCTATATTCCCTGAGTTCATTACGGTTCCCAGTTCTTGCTTCCTCTTAAGACGCTTCCCCTTAAGACGACGAATGAAGAGCGATGAGGCAAAGGAGACGCCAGAAAAAGATGGAGATTTCATGTCCATATGGAATTACGATGGGAAGATTGCATACGAATGTATAGACAAAGTAACAGAAGACTTCGACATCAAGTATTGCATTGGGACGGGTGGTTATGCTAGTGTCTACAGAGCAGAATTGCCCAACGGGAAGACTGTGGCCTTGGAGAAACTTCATTGTTTCGAAGTGGAGGACCCATCTTCCGACAAGAACTTTAGAAACAAAGTGAAGCACTCAACAAGAGTGCGGCACCGAAGCATAATTAGGCTCTATGGTTTCTGCTTGCATCGGTGATGCATGTTCTTGATCTATGAATACATGGGGAGGGGGAGTTTATTTTCTACATTAAGAAATGGCATTGAAGCAATGGAACTAGATTGGCCCAAAAGAGTGAAAGTCATATGGGATTTTGCGCATGCCTTGTCTTACTTGCACCATGTTTGTGTTAGCCGATTGTTCATCGAGATTTATCTAGCAACAACATATTAGTCAACGATGAAATGCAAGCTTTCGTGTCCAATTTTGGCACTGCCAGACCCCTGGATCCAGACTTCATCTAATTTCACCGCAAATATTGTTGGGACACATGGATACATAGCACCAGGTGAGCATTCTTCAATTGATTTTATTGAAAAAAGAAGTGTTGTAAGGGTAATCAACATCGTTGCAGCCCCCTCATGCATTGCAGAACTTGTTTAGTTGGCCTTATTAGACTGATATGCAGCAACTTTTATAGCTTTCTTTCATGCTTAATTTCAATACAGAAAGATTTGGACATTCCTGCTGCCTAGACCTTGGCTTATTCATCTAACATCCCAAACAATTTCTAAACAGGTTGCTTTGGTCAAAATTATATGGGAAAGTTTTCTTATTTCCAACCTTTGATTCAATAAAATATATGTTTATTACACGTAGTCACTGTAAATGTAGTAAACAAGTTCCTATGCTATGGATCATTAAGAACAAGATTTCAATGACGATACGCCTTGAAGGCTTTGATTAACATCCAGGTGTCCCTCATTTGTAACAGAAGACGTTGATTGATAACTAGTTTCAAAATCATCTCAGCTGTCCATGTTCTAGTCCATGTTCTAACTCCAAGATATGACTGCACAACTTTGTGATTCTCTTTCCTTTTCACAGAGCTCGCTTATAGTTTGGTGGTTAATGAGAAATCTAATGCATAGAGCTTCTGAGTCGTAGCAATGGAAACATGGGCAAGCATCCGGCAGAGATCATCTTGGTGCTATTGACCTCCAAAGGAGAAGATATCATGTTACTCAACATGTTAGACCAGTGCTTGCCTATTCCGAGAAAGAGTTTCATTGCGAAAAACATTGTTCAAGCGATTTCTCTGGCTCTTGCCTGCATAAGTGCAAGCCCAAAGTCAAGACCGACGATGAAACGAGTTTCCGGAGCTATTTTGGCTCAAAAAATACCAATGGTCGAGCCCTTCCATGCAATCTCATTGGCGCAGCTCCGACAGACTCTATCCGGCGCATCAACATTTTCATGGTCTTCTTGACAACTAAATTGGCTAGGTACATTCTTGATACAGAAGAAGAAATTAGTACCTTGGATGAATTTCATGGTTCAGATTACTTTTCGACAGGAACTCCTTCCAGTTTGACAGGGACACAAGTGTAATTAATTCGTGAGTGATTTGAAGTACCCAGATCGTTGAATCTTTTCTCATTTTCCTATTAAAAAATTCATTACGGTCGTCGTCTTTATTTACTCCATATTTGATGTAGGTCCTCAAATTGGTTGAACACAACGTGTTACGTGCGGCCGCAAAAAGTCAAACTTAGGCAAAGTATGTCAGAAGCTGTTAGTGACTTGAGTTGTCTTGTTCCACTGATCGTACAATTTCTACAGAGAGTCTAAAGATAGTCTCTTTCATGGCAGTTCCTTGCAATTTCTCAGTTGACCGTACAATTTCGTCAAATGGTATCTTTCATGGCAATTCCTTGCAATTTCTCAGCAGTCTTGTGGGATATTAAGCAAAATAATTAAAATGGGTTATGAATGGGTTGATGGATGATTAGAAGGACAAACAGAAGTTCAATTACTCAACAACAACAGTGTCCTGGAAACAATAATTATCAATTTCAGAAACATAAATGGACTCTTAAAATAATTGGGAGTTGACCTTTGAGTGAGGCTGGAGAATTTTATATGGTCCACCAGAAAAAATTAGATCTTGTTCATAAACTTGTGGCTCTCTTTGAATTGTGGACATTTTCTAATGGATGTGTTTGGATAATCTCACTTACTTTCCCATCTAGTTGTTAGGCCTCGCTTTGTATTTCAATGTACAACAAGAGCATGCAATCAAAGGCATCAAAGAAACATGGAGATTTCTTGTTTTAAGGAATTATGGTGGGAGAATTGCATATGAAGACATAATCAATTCAACGGCAGAGTTCAATATCATATATTGCATAGTGAGCGGAAATTATGTTAGTATCTATATGGTGCGGTCGCCCAAGGAAAATCGTGGCATTCGAGAAATTTCACCATCTTGAAGCAAGAAACCCATCTTTTGGCAAGAGCTTCTGAAATGAAGTGAAACAATTGATGAAAGTATGATATAGAAGCAAAATGAAGCTTTATGGTTTTGTGCTTGCACAAGTGATGCATGTTCTTGGTTTATGAGTACATGATGGAAGGGGAAGTCTACTATGTGCTTTGAGAAATGACTCTAATAGGGTCACTAGCATTGATGCACAACACGATTTGATATTTACAATGTGAATGGAATTACAAGGATCTTTCTCTTTCTAAGTTGAAGGCTTGTTAGTCAAAAGAAGAAAAAGCTGAAAAATTCGTCCATGACCTTTTCCCTTACAATGGGTTAGAAATTTTTAAGGCCAAACATCACCCATTAAAAATCTCATAAAGACCTTGACTTCCCATCAACCATTGACCACGTACTAATTCAAAGTCAACACATGTAAAACCCCAAAAGATCTTGACTTCTTGATGGATGTGCACAAGATCCATCCTTACATGATTTAAATCCTTTTCTTTTGGCTAGTATGCGTGTTTAAATTCTAATCAAATCACAAAACTGCGACATTTGGAGATTTGCAAGAGTAGAATATTTTGTTTACTCGAAAATTAGAGGCGTAACTTTTAAAAACAAAATATCTAAAATTACAATAACAGTTTTTTAACTTGAAAATTCATTGTGGCATTAATTTAATATTAAATAATCCAATTGATTTGCCAGGATTCAATGCCACATGGGAATTTCTTGACTTCTTGATGGATGTGCACAAGATCCATCCTTACATGGTTTAAATCCTTTTCTTTTGGCCGGTATGCTTGTTTAAATTCTAATCGAATCACAAAACTGCGACATTCAGAGATTTGCAAGAGCAGAATATCTTGTTTGCTGGAAAATTAGAGGCACAACTTTAAAAAACCAAATATCTAAAGTTACAATAATGGTTTTTTAACTTGAAAATTCATTGTGGCATTAATTAAATATTAAATAATTCAATTGATTTGCCAGGAATCAATGCCACAGGAATTTCTAGTAATCACCTATGTAACTTAAGTGAGCTAAAAACTATGACACTTAAATGATTACTTAAAAAGTCATAATATTGCTATTACTGATTTTATGTTGCATAAAATCACACCGATGAAGATCCATTTATCATTAGTATTTTGGCACTTATCAACTCTTTCAGGAATTTATGGGCACGGAAGAAGATCCTTTTTTTCTTTTTCTTCTTTTTTCTTAGTTCGAAATAATAGAATAGTCCTTGATAAAGCATTGTGACTTTGCAAGGACGTAAAAAGTAGAGATGATATTTGATACACAGTTTTTGCTTTGCAGGGGTGCTGAAACTTGGATTGCTTCACAACCTAATTCAATTTTTAGTAATTAGTTGCCCTTTTACAGCCCTACGAGTTGATGGCAACTCCATCATCTCAAAAGAAAAAGGAATGGAGGAAAGAATAAAAGACAGTAAGTGTCAAGTCAATAAAAAGATAACATGTGAATTGCGGAAATCGCGTTTCCTTTGACGCGTTGGTACAGTGTCTCGCTTTGCTTTTTAAATGATGTAGTCCAAAGAATATGGCAATGACAAGTGACTAGAGCTGCAACATGATGAGCATAATTTGCAACACGTCCTTAGCATAATTCAATTCTTGCAGCACTAGCACCTTCTAAATAGTTAGAGGCAAGTGCGCTTCTCTACAGCGGGTGGTGGTCTCCCTCTGTCACTGACAACACTACCTTACCTCATTGCACATGGCCCGAGGTATCATGCGACGCCTCTGGGAGTGTCAACAGGATTCGCTTGCCATATGGGTACCAAATAGGAGGTAATTTCAGCAACATGAACTTCTCTCTACTTCCGAGCCTCACCTTACTGAATTTCTCTTATAACGAACTAGCCGGCAAAATTCCCCTTCAAATATGTACTTTGTCGAGGCTAACTTACCTTGACTTGTCCTCCAATTCCCTCACTGGCAAGTTGCCTCCATGTGTCCAAAACCTCACTAGGCTTCAAATTCTTAATATCGGTGGTAATTACATCGTTGGCTCTATCCCTCCTGAGTTGGGAAATTTGGAGAGATTCAACACCTTGAATCTCGAGTTAAATTCACTTAATGGTGTAGTCCCTCCGACTATTGGTCGCTTGCACAATTTATGATTCCTTGGATTTAGCTCAAACAAATTAAGTGGCTCTATCCCTCTTGAACTTGGGAACCTCGCAAAAATGGATTATGTTAGTTTAAGTTTCAACTACTTCACTGGTCCCATTCCGTCCTCTATAGGGAATTTGACGAACTTGACTTATCTCGATTTGCGAGGAAACCAACTCTGTAGATCTATTCCTCCGAAAATAGGGAATTTGGGGAGCTTGACTGATCTCTATTTGGACGGAAACCAACTCGGTGGATCTATTCCTCCGGAAATAGGGAATTTGAGGAGCTTGACTGATCTCTATTTGGGAGGAAACCAACTCAGTGGATCTATTCCTCCAGAAATAGGGAATTTGAGGAGCTTGACTAATCTCTATTTGGGAGGGAACCAACTCGGTGGATCTATTTCTTCGGAAATAGGGAATTTGAGGAGCTTGACTCGATCTCTATTTGCAAGAAAACAAACTCGGTGGATCTATTCCTCCGTAAATAGGGAATTTGACGAGCTTGACCGATCTCGATTTGCAAGAAAACCAACTCGGTGGATCTATTCCTCACGGAAATAGGGAATTTGATGAGCTTGACCGATCTCGATTTGCAATAAAACCAACTCGATGGATCTATTCCTCCGGAAATAGGGAATTTGAGGAACTTGAGTTATCTCGATTTGCAAGGAAACCAACTCGGTGGATTTATTCCTCTGAAAATAGGGAATTTGACGAACTTGACTTATCTCCATTTGCAAGGAAACCAACTCGGTGGATGTATTCCATTGCAAATAGGCAATTTGGAGAGCTTGGTCAACTTGAATTTACATGAAAATAGAATTGATTGTGCCATCCCATCGAAAATGGGAGATTTAAGGGATCTCCGACAACTAGATTTGAGCTCGAACAATTTGGTCGGGGAAATCCCTGTAGAACTTGGGAAACCGAGCTCGTTATACTATCTCGATCTTCACAACAATTCTCTTTCTGGCTCCATTCCAGATAATCTTAGGGCTGTTTTTCCTTATACTACTTTTCTCGACAATATGGATTTGAACCAGTTTCATGAAACCCAAGCCCCTAGAAGAAGGTCTAGCGTAATTCATTATATGACGGTGTTCATTCCATTGGCTGCAATTTCCTGTATAGTGGTCGGATCTCGCTTTCTATTTCGACATGCAACAAAAACAGAGCAACCGGAGACTACAAAGAGAAATGGAAATTTCTTGTTAATGTGGAATTATGACGGGAGGATTGCTTATGAAGACATAATTGATGCAACAGAGGACTTCGATCTCAAATATTGAATCGGGACTGGTGGTTATGGTAGCGTTTATAGAGTACGATTGCCCAATGGGAAAGTTGTGGCACTGAAGAAACTTCACTGTCTTGAAGCAGATCACCCATCCTTCGACAAGAGCTTTCGAAATGAAGTGAAACACTTGACAGAAATAAGGCATAGCAGCATAATCAAGCTCCATGGTTTCTGCTTACACAAGTGATGCATGTTCTTAGTTTACGAATACATGGAAAATGGGAGTCTATTATGTGCTTTGAGAGATGACATTGAAGCCGTGGAATTGGATTGGTCGAAAAGAGTCAATCTCGTCCAGGATACAGCACATGCTTTGTCTTACATGCACCATGATTGCGTTCGGCCAATTGTTCATCGAGACATATCTAGCAATAACATCTTACTCAACAGTAAAATGCAGGCTTTTGTATCAAATTTTGGCATTGCAAGACTTCTAGATCATGATTTCTCATCTAACTTCACTACAAATATCGCGGGTACCTATGGATACATTGCACCACGTGAGCAATACTTTATGCTTCATAATTTTTCTTTCTTTTTTTTCTTTACCCTCAAAGTTACTAATAGAGGTAGAAGTCAAATAAACGACATTGTAGAAGTTTCACTATCCATGCACATCAGTGACTTGTAGACAGTTATTGTACTAGCCAACAATAGCTAAGGATTTGTTGTGCCAAGATTGGCAAAATGTCCCCCTGGAACCACCTTGTTCGCTGTGGCTCTGACTCCTGTATTTATTTTATTCATGTCTATATATTTGAATATTTTGGAAAATGAATAATTATTTTGTATGCTACTGTTGTTAGTATCATTAGGTTACTTATTTTAGAATAAAAATGTCTCAAACTATAATTTTTATGTTGCATCTAAGTAAAAGCATGTTGGAATAGTAAGATTTTTAGATTTTGTATTACATCTATATTGGTGTTACTAAATCATTCATTTCTATTAAACGTTTTATTGTGGAAATAAAATTAACTGTTTTTAAATAAAAATCGGAGAGGCATATGGAGCAGGGTGGGGTGCCGCACATAGTTATGTGGGGCACGATGGAGAGGGAAAAGTTGACCCTCGCAGGGCAGCGACAGGGCGGGCGGTTAAGGGTGTAGTCATCCCATCCAAAGCGTCAATTGCCAAAATTTTGTATGCCTTTTGTATTTTTTTTTCAGAGCTCGCGTATACTTTGGTCGTTAATGAGAAATGCGACTTATATAGTTTTGGAGTGGTAGCAATGGAAACAATGATGGGTGAGCATCCAGGAGATATTATATCTATCTTGTTGACATCATCTGGAGAAGATATCATGCTACATAAAATTCTAGACTGGCGGTTGCCTTTACCAAGAGAGAACTCTGCTGCAAGAAGTATTGTTTTGATAGTTTCTCTGGCGCTTGCTTGCTTGAGTGCTAATCCAAAGTCTTGACCAACTATGAAGCAAGTCTCAGAAGCTTTTCTAGCTCGAAAGTCACCATCGGCGAAGCCCTTCCATGAGATCTCATTGGCTCAGCTCCGATATGTTAATAGATCACGGTTGGAAGGTGAATCAACAGAAGCTTCATCAGGACAGAGCGAGGAGTAAGGGTCATTAAGTGCTTGTCTAGTAAAGAGATAATTGATAATGAAGCTGCAATTTGGTGAAAGTGATTTGAGCATATAAAATTGTATGGCTTCTGCAAATTAGTAAGTCTTGTTAAACTCTTTTCCATTCTATGCTGTAAGAGTGAGATGCAGTTTATTTATGACACAACAAAAGACCACGATTACATATGAGACGGACCATGTTTATTGGTCCAACAACCAATAGCCGACTGAAGACCTGGTGCTCTTAATGTAACTTCCTTAAAACGTGTCAATTTCCTAAGAAGCCAATCTTGAAATGTTTCTTCTCTTATGGGTGCTTCCTTCAGTCGATTGCCTTTATACCATGTTGTTGATGATGATCGTGGTGCCTGTTTTAGTATGGAGTTTCCAATACCACGTGGCAGTAACGTTACAAACTAAGCTACGAACTAGGCTCACGAGAATGTGGTTTGAGTCTACACTAGAGGCAAGCTTATTGCGGGCATGATGGGTTGTAAAAGAGATGATTTCACTTGTCAGATGAGCCGTTTTTGTTGAAATTAGGAGATTCTTGTGAATGGTGGTTTACTGTAGGATCTGGAAATGCTAATGAATCATATGAAATCTATTTGAGGTTCTAAGCGAAATTAAGCATGAAGAGAGCTTTCTGTTTGACGAGACGAGCATGCCCATGGATGAACCCATACGGCATTAATTTTCGAGAGCTTTGCATTAAGGGTTGCGACACTAACAACTCAATTTCTTTGCAACTGCCAATCCAGCTACAATCAATAGTTAGATATGTGCAAGAGATAGATTTGCCAGACTCTTTTATGATGGTCACTCGATTTGTGATGCTTTTATCCAGTTGAACTGCTGGAGACACGCTTTTATGATGGTCACCCGATTTGTGATGCTTTTATGCGGCTGAACTGCTGGAGACACGCTTTTAGTTGGGATGCTCAAACTGTGCCTGTTCTTGTTACTTTTCCTTACAATTGGGAAACTCTATCTAATTCAACAAGCAATTAAGGTTGCATAAGCGTGCACTTTTGTAGGTTGACGAATTTCCTGCTCTAAGAGTCGTGAATGAAGATGATCTAAGTGCTCGTCTACAGAATTAATATAAACAGAAAAATTATCAAAAAAATCCTAAACTTATTGCAATTTTTCCAAATCAGTCATAACCCTTCTTTTTTTTGCCCATTTAATCATAAACATTTTGCAATTGTGTAAAATTTAGTCCATTCGGTCAATTTTGGCCTATTGGTGCTGACCTAGCAATTTTTTAATAGTATTTTAAAAAAAAAAAAATTAATTAGGAAGAAAAGGAAAAAAGAAAAATTATAATTAATAATAATTTGGAAAAAAAAAATAAAAGTTATTTAAAAATTGTCATGTCAGTGTCTGTCGTCGTCCATGTTAGCACCGGCCAACCAAAATTGGCCGAATAGACTGAATTGGCACAATTGCAAAAGGTTTAAAAATGAATAAGAAAAGAAAAAATTTATGACTGATTTGGAAAAATTACAATAGGTTTAGGATTTTTTTTGTCATTTTTCCTAATATAAACTACGACGTCATGAAGGTGACCACTAAGAATTTTCCTAAGAAACGGTGCTAGACAAGGGCATAATCTTAAGAAAGTGACAGAAAAATTTAAAAGTTCACGTTTAGGCCCATATCGCAAGTTTCAGTTGAGCCGAATTGAAGCGCAACTTTCACCATGGATGTTTATAGCATTGTGGTTGGACATACATTAGATGTTACTTTGACTCTTACGACTTGTATTGATTTTCGGCCTTGTAAACTCTATATTGGCACCGCTGACGGCCTCATGGACACCTTCATATTTTGTGGATAACTGTGATCTTTGCCTCAACCGTATTTATTTTTCACTTTGACTAGTTACTAGACGTTGTCACTTTCTTGGAAGGACTATGGTACGTATGGCGATAATATCTTGCTTGCCATTGTCTATTATGATGCACCCCCTTCTGGGCTTTGTAAGTTGTATTTTGAAAGTAAATCATTGTACAGGATGACAACAGAATGCCGTTTGTTATCTTGTGTTTTCGGTTCCTTCACCATATGATTATGGTTTTGCTAACAATGTCTCTTCAGATAAAGAGACATGATAGAGAGAGAGACGACCTCTACCTTCAAAAAATTAACTGGCTCGCCTAGGAAGCGATTCTACCGAGCACGAGCTCACAGCAATCCACTAAAGCGATTCACACTTTCCTGTTACACTCTCCCCTAGTCAATTTGATTATTCTCTTCATTACCCTCCGTTGTTCCCTGCTCCATCTGATGATGATAAATCCCAAAAGGATTCAGTTGCTGACATTGGCTGCGGCTTTGGAGGGCTACTAGTTGTTCTTTCAATCGTATTTCCCGAGAAACTCATGATCGGGGGATGGAAATTAGGGACAAGGTGACCGAATATGTGAAGGAGCGCATTTCTGCATTGGGGACGACCAATCCCCATCAATACCAAATGTCGCAACCTAAATTTCGGGTGCACCACCTAAAACTAGGTTAATGGACTACTAAGTTTTTAAACTTAACTCAGGTTCTCCCAAGCCCATACCAAATCGTGACTTAAGTCTAAATTTTTAAACATACAAGAGGTTATTAATTAGGAGTCGCCACTAATCGGTTTATGGTAGGTCGATTAGACACCTAAAGTAAAATAAAGGGAGATTTATTTTACTCCTACGAACCAAAGACTAAGGATACGGGGACTTGGTTACACTCGATTTCTCTAATGCCCTTTCGGTACCATTTCTTTTTTAATTTTCAAAAATGTTTTTTTTTTTTTTTTGCAAGCAGCTGATTTATTTTAACCTAAATTACTACCATGCAAATGTGGTGACCACACGGGTGCTCATCCATTATTAAAACATCCAAATATAAATAATAAATAAATTGCATCGCACAAAACAAGCAATCATTCTTTTTGGGTTTTTTAAAAAAAACTAGAATTCTTTTATGAAAATGGATTTTTAAACTAAATGACTTAATCTTATTAATATGCAAATTCTAATTAACTGGGCCTATTATGCAAACTAATTATTATGCACCTCATGACCTAACTTCACTAATTAACAAGTTATGATTAAATAATCCTATTATGCAAACTAGTTAACATGCACCTAGTATTTTTGGATTTTTTTTTAAATTCAGAATTTATAAAGATCCTAATTAATCTATCCAAAAAGGGATAATTTTCTAATTTATTCTAGGGATTAATTTGACTTAAACCCTATCCTATCTTAGAAAGCTATTTTTTGGAAAAATGAGATAATTAAAATGTGCGAACATTATCTAAAAAAATTAATTTAGGTCCAACCTAACCTATTACTAAAAATGCAACCCTAAAAATGTAATCCTAAGAAAGATTCTAATTTACTAAACCTACATGTCTGATTTACTAAACCTATATGCTCATGTAGAATTTTGATTTTGATTTTTTATTTTTGATTTTTTTAAAAGGTAATTATTAAATAAATATTAAATCTAAACTATCAACAAAATAAAGGATTAAAATAATCGAAAAAATAACATATTGTCTCACATAGGTCAAATTAACGATTATCCTAACCTAATTATCACGACAAAGAGATCAAAATAATTAAAATCTAATCCGAAGTCTTACGGATCAAATTAATAATTATAATGATTTACAATTAAAATTATACCAAAAGCCCAAAAATTAATATAATTAAAAAAAAATGATCCGACGTCTTACTGATCAAATTAGTAATTACAATAATTCCGGACAAAATCCCTACGGATAATGCCTACAAAATGCACAAATATTAACATTGACAAACTATATTCTAACTTAAAAATAATAACAAAATTTGAAAAAATAAAATAAATAAAATAGACAAAAGAAAAAATAAAAATAAAACTAAAAAAATAAACTACCTAAAGGAGAAGATTTGCAGCAGCGTTGGTGGGGTGCCGGGCGAACAGTGGCAGGCGTCGGAACTCTGGCAAGCGGCAGCACGATGGCGCGAGGGGACCAACGGTGCAAGGGTGGCGAGTCCGGCGGAGCGGCGCAGGCGTGGTGCAGGTGCAAGAGGCGCAACGCAAGCGCGGGGGGAGCAGCAGCGGGCGTCGGAGGTGCGGCGTCAGCCTGAGCTGTCGGCGAAGGGAGGCGTGGCTGCAGTGACGACACTCGAGCGAGCTGCTAGTGGTCGCTCATGCGGAGGGCGGCGACCAACAAGGTGGCACGGAGGTGCTGGCCCGAACGGATGCGCAGGCGGAGGCAGAGGGAGCGTCGACAACTGCTACGGGCAAACTCAGGTTCAGCAGCAGCCGAGCGGTGAGGGAGCAATTGCGGCGTTGGCGACGGTGCTTTGTGGTGGAGGTGTAGGCACGAGCATTGGGTCGAGCAACAAGGGGGGACTCGCGGAGCTGGCTGCTGTTGGCGTCGCAGGGAAGGTCGAGCAACGGTGACGGAGGTACGGTGACCGGCGCGAGGCGGAGATGCGGCGAAAGCAACGCGAGCAGCTCAGAGACCAGCGGTGCAGGGGTCGGTCACGTGGCAAAGGGAAGCCACGGAGAAGAAGAACAGTAGCGTTTCTTTTGCTTTTCTCTTTTTTTTTTTCTCTGTCTCTCACCTGTCCATTCGCACGTTTCTCTCACTGAAGCTCCCTGTTCTCACTGTTG
Source organism: Eucalyptus grandis (assembly GCF_016545825.1). Classification (NCBI taxonomy): domain Eukaryota; kingdom Viridiplantae; phylum Streptophyta; class Magnoliopsida; order Myrtales; family Myrtaceae; genus Eucalyptus; species Eucalyptus grandis. The sequence goes on from NC_052620.1 coordinate 3,500,827, forward strand.
ACTTTTCCTTTCTTGTCAGAGAAAGAAAAGATAAAAGGTTTTCTCCTTGAAACAAAATGGACGAAGGTTGCTTTTCTTCGTACGAATTTTTCTCACAATTTTTTTCTCTGAATTTGTTTTCTGAATTTTTTTCGTCTCCCTTTAGTTGAAAAATGCAGGTCAACTCTTTTTATAGTGGTTCCAATCGGCCACTTTCTATGGAAAATTTCAAACTTCCATCTTCATTGCATTAAATCAAGGATGCAAATCGGAGCATGATTTTGCAATCAGCTCGATTTTGCACCGATTCCTTCCATTTTATCAAAATCTTTGCCCTTTGTTCACCTGAAATTTCAATTTTTTACATTTATCAAAATCTGAATATCCATCAGAATTTTAAACTTCCATGCATAATCAATCAAATCAATTTTCCCCATTTTTTTTTTTTTCCTTTTATTTTCAAAATGTAATTTTATTTTTCCAAAATTAGGTGTCAACAGCTACCCCCTTTTGAAGGTGAGCTCGTAGAGGTTACCTTCAAAGACAAATTGAGACCTAATTTTAATTATGCACATGCACTAAATGACTTTTTGTTGGAAAATGAACTTTTTTTTTTATTGATGCATGGAAATGCTAATGCAAATGACAAAGGAACTTGGAATTACTTATCTTCGAGGATGGTAAAGTAACTCAAGATAGATTGGTGTTACATGTCCAGGACCCGTACTATTCTACGGTCGCCTAAACGAAAAAAATGATTTTCCAGGACCCGTACCATTCTACGGTCGCCTGAATGAAAAAAAAAAAAAGATTTTCCAGGACCCATACCATTCCACGGTCGCCTAAATGAGAATCTATTTTCCAGGACCCATACCATTCTACGGTCGCCTGAATTGAGGTTATCTAGGACCCATACCATTTTACGGTCGCCTTGACGAAAAAATGATTTTTTAGAATCCGTACCATTCTACGGTCACCTAAACTGAGGTTGTCTAGGACCCGTACCATTCTACGGTCGCCTTAACGAAAAAAATGATTTTTCTGGACCCGTACCATTCTACGAGGTTATCTAGGACCCGTACCATTCTATGGTCACCTAAACTAAGGTTGTCTAAGACCCGTACCATTCTACGATCGCCCGAAAGGTTTATTTTTAGGACCCGTACCATTCTGGTCGCCCTAAACCGAGGTTTATTTTTCAGGACCCGTGCCATTCTACGGTCGCCCGATGAATGGGAAAATTCTTTGGGGGGGGGGAACTCCATCGAGTGCCGGTGCTTGAAAGAGAATACATGTACAATGACAAGTATTTAATATATGGATAGAGATATACTAACATGATAACATCTCTGTTCCTTGGGGATGCGTTTCCTACAAAACATAGTTGTAGGAAAAGCAATATGCATTCACAGACATGCATTAATTCAAATGAGGCTCATGCGTGATGATTTCTATCAATCTTGCATCGCCTAAAAGAAATATCTCAAAAGAATATTCCAATATGAACACATGAGTGTCATGGATGTGTCAAATGAGAAATCTTTTGGCCTAAAATGACTTTTCTCTCATCCTTATCAAAAGGGTTGTTTCATCTTGACCTTTGACGCAGGATTTTGACAATCACTCTATCTCACTGTCATCATGCTAAACAAGGTTTTGTGCAATCTCGCAAGTGGTACGACCCTACCAATCTAAGAAGTCTTTAACAGGGATTGTAATATGGGCCTGGTCAACGGCTTAACAAAAGGGACTCTTTGAGTCAAGGCTTTTGAAAGAATGAGTGATATTTTGTAATCATCTCTGGGTTTACAAGTCAAGAACCCTGCAAAATGAGAAATGAATAATCTTGCTCGCACTTCTTCGAGCGATGCTTAAAACATGCGAACCCCTAGGTTAATTTAAGTGCCATAATTTGAAGAGACTTTACAAGGGACGTAACATAGGCTAGGTTCATGGATTGAGAAACGAAAGGATCATTAGGCTCAAAAATGTGTATAAGGGTCAAAGCTGATGATCATCTTGATATTTCCACCACTTTCCGTCTTCACTGTCGAAGATTTTTTTTTTTTACCACAACTCCATTGATTGCAATAGCATTTGAGAGTTTTTTTTTTTTGGTACCACCTTGTTGGAGATACGACTCAAGTGTTTGATTTTTTTTTTTGGACATTGGCATTGCTTTTACCAGGTACACTACTTTTTCATGTCCCTATTTTGCACTTCTTATCTTTGGACTTACACAGTCTTCTTTTATGAGCATTTTAGACCATGCTACTTGAATGATTGTCTTTCATCTTGTCTCAGTGTGGGGGATGATCACCAACTGGGTTTGACATGAAATGAATTTATAGGCTCAAGCGGGCTATGCAATAGTCAAAAGTGTGTAGGATAAAGAAAAAACTGCTCTTCATCATCCTAAGGCACTTGAATTACCGCTTAAGTTGCACTGCAAAAGCGATGCTCAAAGATTGATGCAAGTGTGAGCAAAAAGATTCCTACCATTCATTTTAAATTTGCCCCAGTATGGGATGATCTTTGACAGGGGTAATTTTAAAAGAATCTCCATAAGTGTATGGGGCTCAAAGGGGTTGAGCAATGGATCACTTGTAGTGTTTGGGATAGAGAAAAGAATGCCTTTCATCACCTTGGTTGACGTACCCTTTGCGAGATAGCTCTTTTCCTTGCGGGCATGGAATTTTTCACACAACTCATTGGGGGTTAGTGTATGAAACAGTGTATGGAACAAGGCTTGCCTTTCATCATTCCAAAGTATCCCATTTGACACATTCAATTTATTTCACACAATTCATCAAGGGAGAAAAATGCAAGATGTGCAATAAATTTGAACAATTGAACTCATCGAAGCAATTTATTCATCATTGAAATGCTTGCAGTTCAAAACATGACATGGCAAATTCTATCATGGGTAATACTTCTTGACAGCATCTGAATTAATAGGAGTGAAAAACTCACGACCATCCATTTCTGCCAATATCAAGGCATCGCTAGGAAGTACCTTCTTTACCACATATGGGCCGCTGTAGTTTGGAGCAAACTTGCCTCCAGGATCCGGAAAGATCGGCAACAGCTTCCTTAGGACTAGGTCATTTACCTCAAAATGCCTTGGCCGCACCTTCCGGTTGAAAGATCTAGCTACTCTCTGTTGATATGCTTGGCCATGGTAGAGAGCTTTCAGTCTTTTCTCGTCGATCAAGTTCAACTGCTCGAATCTTTGTTGTGACCATTCCGCCTCAGACAATTCCACTTGGGATAAAACTCTCAGAGAAGGAATCTCCACTTCTACAAGCAGAATTGCCTCCATGCTGTACACCAAAGCAAATGGGGTTGCCCCAGTGGAAGTGCGGATTGATGTCCGGTACGCCATCAGTGCGAAGGGTAGCCTGTCATGCCAATCTCGATAATTCACGGCTATCTTAGCCAAAATCTTCTTAATGTTCTTATTGGCCGCTTCAATGGCCCCGTTCATTTGAGGGCAGTAAGGAGACGAATTCAGATGCTTGATTTTGAACTCTCCAAACAACTCATCAACAAGTTTGTTGTTCAAATTGGTCCCATTATCAGTGATGATTGCTTTAGGGACATCATAGCGAGCAATTATGTCACATTTGACAAACTTCACAACATTACGAGCAGTGCCACTTGCAAAGGATGTAGCTTCGATCCATTTGGAGAAATAGTCTATCGCTACTAAAATGAATCAATGCCCATTTGAAGCATTGGGATTGATTGGGCCAATCACATCAATACCCCACATCAAGAAAGGCCATGGCTCGGAAAACTGATGCAACTCAGTTGGGGGAACATTTATCTTATTTCCATGAATCTGGCAGTAGTGACAACTCCGAACATGCCGGATGCAGTCACTTTCCAGTGTGAGCCAGTAGTAGCCTAATTTCATAATTTTTTTGGCTAACATGTGTCCATTCATATGGGGGCCATACTCCTTCATGCACTTCTTGCATGATTTGGGTGGCTTCGACTGCATCTATACATTGCAACAAGACAGAATCGTAAGATCTCTTGTACAAATTCTCACCACTGACGAAAAATTTCGAGGCCATCTTCGTGATGTACTTCCTATCAGCCTAAGTGCTTCCTTCAGGAAATTATTGTTTTTCTAATGTAATTCATGATATCGTAATACCATGGTTTTCCATCAGGTTCTTTAGTCACAATCATACAATAAGCCGGCTTTGGCAAAATTTCTATTTTCAGAGGCTCAACCTCCAACCCATCAGTGACTTGCAGCATAGAGGACAACGTCACAAGTGCGTCTGCAAATTGATTATGAGACCTCGGCAAGTATTCAAACGAAACATCCTTGAACTCTTTCACCAAATTTTCTAAATACTTGTGGTATGGGAATAACTTGGCATCCTTGGTCTTCCATTCTCCCACGGTCTGCTATATGATTAGTGCAGAATCTCCAAACACTTTTAACTTAGCCACACCCATCTCAATTGCGGCCTGAAGACCGAGGATACAAGCTTCATACTCAGCCACATTGTTAGTGCACAGAAATATCAATTTTGTAGCTATCGGATGGTGTTGTCCATCTAGAGATATTAGAATTGCCCCAGTACCTGAACCAGATAGGTTTACAACTCCATCAAAGAACATCTTCCATGAGTCTTCATTTACACTCAAGACACGGTCATCAAGGAAACTGTCATCATCATTAGGGATTCCTGAATTCTCGACCAATAGATCAGTGATCGCTCGGTCCTTAACCGACTTTTGTGGCATGAATTGCACATCAAATTCGGAAATCAAGATTTGCCATTTGGCCAACTTACCCACCAAAGATGGCCGATCAAGTAAGTACTTGATAGGGTCGTTCTCAGTCACGAGGAATGTCTGATAATGTAGTGTGTATTGTCGCAACCTATGCAACACCCACACCAATGCCACACAAGTCTTTTCAACATCATAATACTTCAACTCTAATATAGTGAACTTCTTACTCAGGTAGTAAATGGCCTGTTCTTTTCTGTCAACAGGACTTTCTTGAGCCAACATTGCACCCAATGACTCGCTATGAATAGTGAGGTAGAGAATCAAAGGATACCCCGATAAGGGTGGGACAAGAACTGGTGGATTCATCAAGTACTGCTTCAGCTTGTTGAACGCTTCTTGACACTTATCATCCCAATTGACTTGTGCATTCTTCTTTAGAAGTTTGAAGAATGGCTTGGCAGTTTCAGAGAGTTGAGAAATAAACCTCGCTATGTAATTCAATCTCCCTAAAAGGCTATGGACTTCTTTCACCGTTGACAGAGGTTGCAATTCACATATGGCCTTAGCCTTGGAAGGTCAATCTCAATCCCTTTACTGCTCACAATAAATCCGAGTAATTTACCGGATGTTGCTTCGAACACGCATTTAGCAGGATTTAGATTAAGCTTGAACTCACGAAGTTGATCGAACAACTTCTTCAATGTTTCGATGTGGCTTCTTCCTGGTCGGGTCTTTACAATCATATCATCAACAAAGACTTCAATCTCTTAATGCATCATGTCATGAAATAATGCGACCATGGCTCGCTGGTAGGTTGCCCCTACATTCTTGAGTTCAAAGGGCATGACCTTATAATGAAAGGTTCCCCACAGGGTAATAAATGTAGTCTTCTCCTTGTCTTCCTCCTTCATCCTTATCTGATTATACCTAGAAAAACCATCCATAAATGAGAATAGTTCAAAGCCGGCAGTACTATCCACAAGGACATTTATGTGTGGTAATGGGAAATCATCCTTTGGACTAGCCTTGTTTAGATCCCGATAATCAACACAGACTCAAACTCGACCGTCCTTCTTCATCACCGGCACAATATTAGCCACTCATTCGGGGTACTGTGAGACTTCAATAAATCCCACATTCAAAAGCTTCATCACCTCTTCCTCTATCTTCTTCGAGAGCTCAGGTTTAGTCATCCGCAGCCTTTGCTTCTTAGGCGGCACGTCCGGATTAGTAGGTAGGGAATGCTCCACGATTGACGGGTCTAGTCCAGGCATGTCAGCGTAGGTCCATGCAAAAATGTCTTGATATTCCTTTAGTAATTGAATTAGGCGCTCAGCCTCATATTTGGGGAGACTTGCCCCAATTTTCACCTCTTTGGCTTCTTCAGTGTCACTCAAATTAATAGTGACGGTCTGCTCAGATGTGAAAGCCTTAGCTTTTTCATGTTGTTCCCAGCTACGTTGCACTTCAATGGAATCTCCGATCGAGTTTTCAGGATCATCATTATCAGCACTTGTTGCAATGGATTGGACCATTTCCACACCTTTGTATGCCATAGGATTGTTCCTGAAACATGAGGTAGATAAATTAGAAAGACAAACAGAGTAATCAGCATCTTTGCTTTTTGTTTTTTTTTTTTGAATTTTTTTTTTGAAAAAACATTTGGAAAAGGATTTTTTTGAAACATTTTGACACGAGAAAGCATGATGAAGCCCAGACCTCAGAATTCTCCTTGGATTTTTCTTTTCTTTTATCGGTTGGATATCATCACCGGGCTGGTTTGGTGTACCTCATCATGCTCTCAAAATAAAATTTGTAATTTCATTGAAATTCATCAATCGATTACATTTATTGAATGAAAAAAATGCAACACTCAATCAATAAAAGAAGAAACTGAAAACATCATTCAGAAAATAATAAAAATTCCCACGCAGGGGAATGTGCAAAAGCAGTAAAAAAGTTACTCTTGTAGGCCAAGGCCCATCTCTTCAGGGGGTCCTTCATCAACAGATCCTATGATGAGGTCGTCGAACAAGTTCGTAACCCCTTCTAGCACATCATCAGGATTCTCCGTCTCCGGGGGCGTCGGATCATCCATGCCACCCCATCCATCTGGGACTATCTCGCTAGGATCAATGTAGTAGCTAGGAGGGGCGGAATACTTCACCAGGTAATCAAACTTGCCACTAGGCTGCCCCAGAGTGTCTATCACTTCCGCTTCATCCTGCATCATTCTTGAAGGACCAGGGAATGTCTCGTGAATGCTCGGGGGTAGTGGGTTTTGCCTCCCTTGCCCTTGGTCAGGTGATGAGCTCCGCCTTTCTTGTCTTCGTCCTTCAGAACTTCCCCCACCTCTTCCATTGTACCCTAAACCAGCAAAATGGGACCTCCGAGGGCTTCATGTATCCTTAGGGTCTACCTTGGCGATGAAGATGGTTATGTTCCGCCTTCAAGAGGGAATTCCTCATCAGAGAAGGCAATCAAATCCTTAAAAAGGACTGATCCCACAAATTCTTCCAACTTGTCTGCTTCCACGGTCTCTGGCACACGAATTTCACTCAGCACCTTCATTAGCGACTTTTGATGCACGAGGGACGTCATCAGGAGCTCAAGTAAGGAGATCTGAGCGGGCATCTTTCGTAGTTGGTCAACCACGTTATACTCGCTTGCTTTAATTATGGCCAGGAACTCCTTAGCTTCTTCATCAGTGATTGGCTTTGCAGGTTGAGCACTAGCTTGACCATAGGTCCAACCAGACCTTGTTACAAGGTCCACATCCAGGTCATAGGACCAAGGTACTGCCTTGTCATTGACATACTCATGCGGCTGAGGTACCTCTATCACTATTTCTTCGTCGGATGCATCCTCTAATGGGGGCATGTCCACAAGCGAAGGATCAACCTCTTTTTTGTTAGCATCAAGTGCAGCCTGCTCCTCCTAATCGATGATGAAGTGGGAGATAGTAGAAACTATGCAGTTACGATCAGCATACACAATAATGCCATCATCCACCGTTTCGGTAACTCTTTCTCTCATCACCGATAGAAGGACGTCTTTCTGACCTCAGTAATACCCAGCTCTCACTAGCCCGTTGTAGGCGTCTGCCACGTGCACTTTTGAGTTCCTGATCCGTTCGACTTCAGGTTCCAAGATAGCATTCACTATACCCTCATGCTCTGGTAGCGGATTTTTTTGGACATTCGGCCGAGCAATTTGGAATGAAAAGGCCTTTGTGTCCAGGAGATTCTGGATTTTGTGCTTAAGGGTGAAACATTCATCAGTTGAATGCCCCAATTCACCGTTATGGTAGTCACACTTCTTCGTCAGGTCGTAACCACAAATGCCTTCACGGTTAGGGCGCTTTGGTTCACTAGTAAGCAAGCCCTTCTTTCGGAGGACTGTCAGCACTTGGGATGGAGGCCCAGGGAGAGGGGAGAACTGCCTTTTATTATTCGCTTGGGTGAATGATTGACGGCCAGCGGGTTGTTGCTGTCTTGGGTTCACTTGTATAGCCGAGGCACGTTTGGCACTTTCTTGACTATAAGCCATGTTCACATCCACGGCCACTTCCTTCTCCTTCTTCGCAGAGAACCTTTTAGTAGATGGCTCAGAAAACCATCCTTCCCTTATCCCCATCTCAATCTGTTCTCCTACAAGAATAAGCTGATTGAAGCTCTCGACATACGTACTAGCCATTCGGTTACGGAACTCAGATGGAAGGGTCTTCACGAACAACTTCATCAACTCCTTGTTGGTGGGCTCAGGAGTAATTTGGGCCGCCAGGTTTCTCCATCTCACAGCATACTCTTTAAATGACTCACTCCTTTTCTATTCCATCCACTCCAGGTCTTCTCGGGAAGGCGCGATGTCCATGTTGAACTTGTGCTATTTGAGGAACGCGTCCGCCACTTCATTCCAAGTTTCGAGGAGGTTTACGTTCTTCGTCACGTACCAATTTAGTGCGGGCCCAGTCAAACTTGCATGAAACGATTGGATCATGAGGGGCTCATTTTTTACGTGTTGGGCCATGCGCACATGGTACATCTGCAAATGAGATTTCGGACAAGATATCCCATCGTACTTCTCAAATTCTGGCATTTTGAACTTGCTCGGCATTTTGACCTTCTCATAGATCGAGAGGTCGAATGGGAGTGAGCTTTGTGACTCCTGCAGCTGTCTCACTTTCTCCTCCAGCTTTGCAACGTGCTCATCCTGATCCGTCTTAGGAACACTATTTAGCTTGGCCTTTCCAACAAGGACCATGTCATCTTCCAGCCCGGGCATTTCGTCATCACTCATTTGGGCTCTATTTGCCTGCCTCAGGACTACTATTTCGAGGAGAGCGGGTGGAGGACTCGGGTTCACTTGGAGGGATTGAAGTTGAGCTATTATAAGCTGCATGGAAGCAGCTAACTGTTTGAGTTGATCTTCCATGGAGGACATGCGATCGCGCATCTCGCTTTGGTTGGCCATTCTTGCTCTTAATCGCGTGATAATGGTTGAGCGTGGAGGATCCGTTGCCACCTAAAGGAGGTAATGTAAGAACCAATGACAAGATAGAAAATGGCCCATGACAACGGTCTAATCGCCTGATTTTATTCAAAATTCACTAGAAACATTAAACCAAACAATGAACTAAGAATTGAAATTCAAGTCCCTAAACATTGAACTAAAAATTGAATTGAAAATCGAAATCAAGCTCCCTAGACATCAGATTAAGAATCAAACTTCAAAAGATCTCATTTTATATGCTTTCAGGATTTCAACGCCTTGCGTTTCTTATTTTCAGCTTCAATCATTTCCACTTTCCGCTTAAGATGCTCAATTTGTGCTCGGCGAGTGGGCTTCTCGGTCACATATGGGACCCTTTGGATGTAAGCGCGGGAATCCGGTGTTGTTGAATGTAGAATGTCGACGCATGGTGGACTTCCTCTTCGCTTCAGTCTTTTGGGCACCAAAATCTTCTCTGCGGGTGGCATTCATTCCATGCGGCAATGATCATCTGGATCTCGTTGAAGTAGTTATAGTCTTTTTGAATAAAACGAACTTGGAACATCTCTGTCTTGAGTGGTGGAGGAACTTCTTGAAGAGCTTTGTACTGACGAGCCACCCTATATGGGTAATAAGAAGTCGCACCAGAAAGACCTAGCAACGGGATTGGCTCATCATGCTTGTGTGAGAAACGAGCCTCCTCAACTCGGAACCATTTAGTATGCCATAGGAATGCCTTAGGAGTAGGATTTTTCAAAAAATTAATCCAACGAGCATACTGTTTATTTGGAGAAAACGCTCTAAAACCGCAAATTTTTGTATGGGGTGCCTAAAATCATCAATCTTAAATTGTTTCATGAGGTGCCCAAATCCTCTTATGTGGGAGAAAAACATATTTGCAAAAGTTCAAGGAGGGCACGCATGGTCTTTTCTTTATTTTGTTTGAAACGGTTTAATGACAAAAATGTTTCAGCTAAAACCATATTGACATAATTTAACCCATCACAAACACGATTAACCACCCATGAAATTGAAGGATTAATGGCATTTCTTCGAGAAGGAAAAACAATTAGCCCGAAAAATGCTAACATGAAGATCCTAGCTTTTGACACCATTGATTGACTTGCAAAACAGCCTTTCAAAAACGAAAAGGGGCATGCAAAACAATTGGCCTTGACAACTTTCCTCACTCTTTCGGCTTCGATTCCTAAAAACTGTGATAATTCAGAAATAGAATCTATACCGATAGGCGGTCTAACAAGTTCCTTTTCTGAGGGCATTCCAAAGGCAACAGTATATTCTTCAAGAGTTGGAGTCAATTCGTACTCACCAAATATGAATGTGGAAGTTTGTGGACACCAGAAGTGAGGGAGTGCTTGTATCACACTAGAGTGGATGTTGATCTCCAATAGTGGGAGAAGTCGGGCAATCCTAGTCTTCACATACCTTTGGCCCTCTTGATCTAACTGATCCAGCCACATCTTGAGCTCTTTTTTGGGAGTGGAAATGAATTGTATGTCGGTCCTCCCCATAGCATATAAAATAAGACCGGCGATGAAACCTATTGTCATGGACCGACAAAATTGCAATAAAATAAGTAAATTGCAAAGTAAGAATTTAGATAACTTACTTTCACCAGAATGGATGACAAGCACATAGACACACATCATGAAATGTGAGGCTCGATTTCTATCTAAATGGCTTAACAAAGTGGAGCTAAAAGGATGATCGACCGTTGGGAGTCTCGCATTAACGTGTCGGGTCCCCTAACTCAGTTCGATCGAATGGAATGTCCAATAGTCACGCAGTCTCGCGGATATGGACAAACACATTCGACACCATGAAAAGACTTTCGGGAAGAGAAGGTCAACCTCTACATAGCGAGTCTCGCTTTGGAGGAAGTATTCTTCTCAACACCATCCTAAAATCCTATCGCGGCGCAGTCCGGCCATAGGTTGTGTGTGCAATAGTGTAGTGCTAAAGCAATAAAGCATGCACAACAGTTTAATGCAAACAACACTTCAAATCAATAAATCATTCATCCCAACACCTCCCTACAAGACAAAGGTTAGCATAGACTACTCCCCTTATACCTCCCATATACAAGAACATTTAACACCTTAGAAATGTCAAGGACGTACCTGGGATCCTCACTACCAAACAAAAATATTTTTAAAAGAAAAATAAAAATTGGCCTAAGTCCACTAAGTGTTTTAACACTAAGTCCCCGACGCAGTCGCTAATTTGTCATGACCTAAATTTCGGGTGCTTTACCTAAAACTAGGTTAATGGACTACTAAGTTTTTAAACTTAACTCGGGCTCTCCCAAGCCCATACCAAATTGCGACTTAAGTCTAAATTTTTAAACATGCAAGAGGTTATTAATTAGGAGTCGCCACTAATCGGTTTATGGTAGGTCGATTAGACACCTAAGTAAAATAAATGGAGATTTATTTTACTCTCCTACGAACCAAAGACTAAGGGTACGGGACTTAGTTACACTAGATTTCTCTAATGCCCTTTCGGTACCATTTCTTTTTAATTTTTTCAAAAATGTTTTTTTTTTTTTTTTGCAAGCGGGTGATTTATTTTAACCTAAATTACTACCATGCAAATGTAGTGACCACACGGGTGCTCATCCATTATTAAAACATTCAAATAAAAATAATAAATAAATTGCATCGCACAAAACAAGCAATCATTCTTTTTGGGTTTTTTATAAAAAATTAGAATTCTTTATGAAAATGGATTTTTAAACTAAATGACTTAATCTTATTAATATGCAAATTCTAATTAACCTGGCCTATTATGCAAACTAATTATTATGCACCTCATGACCTAACTTCACTAATTAACAAGTTCTGATTAAATAATCCTATTATGCAAACTAGTTAACATGCACCTAGTATTTTTGGATTTTTTTGAAATTCAGAATTTATAAAGATCCTAATTAATCTATCCAAAAGGGATAATTTTCTAATTTATTCTAGGGATTAATTTGACTTAAACCCTATCCTATCTTAGAAAACTATTATTTTTGGAAAAATGAGATAATTAAAATGTGCGAACATTATCTAAAAAATTAATTTAGGTCCAACCCTAACCTATTACTAAAAATGCAACCCTAAAAATGTAATCCTAAGAAAATTCTAATTTGCTAAACCTACATGCTCATGTA